>NC_056732.1:1896216875-1896354375 GCF_019279795.1 Protopterus annectens | reverse complement strand
CTTCTCTCTGGAGCATCATTGTTCTATTAATGTTGTCACATGTTTGCCTTACCTCCATAAATCCACAATGATCCACGCTTATACTTACCAAGGGCATCAGAACTTGTCGGAGATTTGGGATGTACGGCTAGGCTTAAAAAGGCCCTTGTGGTCATCAGCTTAGTAAATACTTATGAACCTATCTTAACAATTTTGGCAATACCTCTGCCATTCATTTAGCCTTTACAGATAAATGCTTTATAATCATGGTTTAAACTTCAAATGAGCCTATATGAAGTTGGATCTGATGAGTTTTTACCATCTTTAAGTATCACAGCTGTAAGGGATATGTTATTTTTATGCTTACCAATGGTTAAATTAATATACTGTTGTAGACTGGAGTGCAAATGATGTGCACTGCATCTTTAAGAAGCGTGCCAAGACTGTATGTGCACATATAAAATCCTAAACATGTGCACTCCAGGGAGCCATTTTTTAAGAGCAGTCACAGTGATAGCATGCATGAATACAGTTGCTAGTTTGTATACACGTTAAAGCCAGTAACCTTAAGTAATAATGTGTTTGTACATAAAGCTACTGGAACAGAATCCACAAAGACTCTTCTATTATTTCCAGAATGCGAGAGCGACATGGTATCAGAACCGGGATGGAAGAGAATAAAATCCACAGCCATGAGGGGCAGAGACAACAGTGAAGGTAAAACTGACAGAAATAAACACAAAAAGAGCCAGAAAAGAATCAAAGGTAATGAGAAGTAATACGAACTGCTTACGTGATAGAAAAGATAAAAAGGGGCACTACAAGGGCACAAATCGCACTATTACGCAAGCAGAAGGCACAAAGTTTGTTAACTAAAAAGAAATGTTTAAAGCACACGTAATTGGTGAAATGATTAACAGTAAAGCTAACCAAGCATGTTTAAAGATATAACGAGCATGTGTAAAGCAAAACTGGGCATATTTAGAGTAAAGCGAGCACAAGAAAGTACATTGGACATGAAAAGGGCTTACACAAGTAAAACTAATATAATAAGGGCAAAAGGGCATATTAAGCAGGAATAAAGCAAGCTGACTGCATGGGTTTTGGCAAAGTGCTATGTTCTAGCATAACTATGACTTTGTATTGTATTACGGGCATAACTAAAGTTATTCTATGTAAAAGTGCTTACAGTTTGTGCTGATTACTGTGCATGTATTTTGAAGAGTTTACTGTGTGCAAAGTGCAACTATTTTGTGAAATATAATCAAAGTACAGCCATTTCGAAAAGTTTCTTGTACTGGTGTGTCTATTTGCAAATTGCTGCCATTACAGAGTGTTTTTTGCACTGTACAGAACTGCCTAACATGGTACCGCCATTTCGGGAACATTTCAGTGTGCTGTATGCAGTTATTCGCAAAGTGCAATTACTTGGAAATGTTAAGTTTAAGGCAAAGAGACTTCCAATTTATTTGCATTGTGCAGTTATTTTATATGTTTCTTACACTGATTAGAGGCAATTTCTTGGCAAAAGTCTTACAGTGCCAGAGAGTTATTCATTCGCATTGTAAAGTTGTTTGAAATGTTTCTTAAAATGATGATAAATGACTCTGGCAAGATGATGATAAATGACTTGAGCATTTAGCCTTTCAAACGATATTACAAGAGTATTAAAAGTGCCCAAGAAGTTTATTTCGCAAAGTCCAGTTATTCAGAGGTACTATGAGTTGGTCTATTAGCATTATTTTGAAAAGCCCAAAAGGTATAAATTCAGAAGCACAAAGGTATTGGACAAAGTTACAAATACTGGCGTAAGTTTATGGCATATGTGCATGTGTGTATGTTTGTACTTATTTGCAAAACCCTTCACTGGTACGTGTTAATATGGCAGATGGTTTTGAAAACCCTCTACCACTTGTATTTGATCAGACTATTGCAGAGCATTGGAGAATATTTGAGCAAGAGTACGATATTTTTATACAAGCAGCTTTTGTAGATAGAGATGCACCAGGGCATTCATTTTGTTAAACCTAGCTGAGTCAGAGGCTACAGAGAAAGAGCATTCATTTGTGTATGCACCTGCAGTATATGAGGGAGAAGGTGAAAACAGTTATATTGTTGCACAAGCTGAATCAAGGGAAGACCCTGAGTGTATGAAGTGCAAGTTCAGAGAAATGTGTAACCCCCAGACAAATATTACACTATAGAGGCATTTGTTTTACATGACAGATCAGAAATCGGGAAACATTTGCAGCTTATATAACTGACCTGAGAAACAGAGCTAAAAATGTGTCGGTTTGGAGACTTAAAAGATGAGCTGATAAAGGACAGGCCTGTATGTGGTATTAACAGTGCTGCTATGAGAAAGATTTTACTTCATGACAGTGATTTAACGTTAAGGAAAAATCCATAGATATTTGTCAAATACACGAGGTGACAAAAAATATGCTTGTGAGTAACAGCATAGTTTCAGTTGGCTCTAGAGCGAATGTAGACAACATGCAGCAAACCAAAGTAGGCCCAAGCACGTGGCAGCTAAAGTTTCCAAGGAAGGTAAGCAGCTTTCCAGCAAATTCTAAAAAGGGAGCTTGCTCCAGCTCAGTGCAATACAAGCATGAATCAGCAAAACCCAAGTCTAACAATTGTCACAATTGTGGTGCAAAGCATGAGTCTAAGAGAGAGAGGTGTTTAGTATTTGATCAGCAATGTCATAAGTATAAAAAAAAATGGAACAATTTCCAAAAGTTTTGTAAATCAATTAAGTCAGGTCACACAAAAAAAGCAAGCTGATCAAGTAGAGTCAAAGCAGTCAGCCTTTCTATGTTGATGGTGTATCTGTGGTTGATGAAAGAGTTGATGCAGTGAATTTATTAACAGAGCAAAGTATATTGTACTGTCCAGATTAATGGAAAATCCACAGAGCTTAAAAGTAGGCACTGGTTTGAAGTGTAAAGTTACATCAGCCGACACACTTGCTAAAGAATGAACTAACAAATGACTCAGTGTGGCCAGTGGTGTGAGACTTGTTGCTTATGGGGGTGAAAAAATTCATACAGAGGTATCAGTGATGCTTTCATGTTATTTGGCCAAGAACTGTTACAACTTGTTATTCGACGTAGTCAGGCCAGTACAATCTTTACTGGATCTCAAAGATAGTTTGAGAATGAATCTGCTTTCTTTTTCTAAAGAAGTTCATCATGTAAGTGCATTTCCAAGTTGTAATTTTTCAGAAGCCATTTTCTCAGAATATGTTGATGTTTTCGATGACAAGTTAGGCAAACTTCCAGTTGTGTATTCCATGAAATTAGACCCAGAGGTCACTCCAGTAGTCGGACCAGCAAGCAGAGTTCCAATAACTGTGCAGGATAAAGTTAAAGCTCAGCTGGATAAAATGGTGCAGCAACCAACTGAATGGGTATCGTCCATGGTAGCAGCTGACAAACAGCTCAGATGAAATAAGAATATGTATTGACCCCAAGAGATCTGAACAAAGCATTAGAGAGACCATTTCATCAGATGTCCACAGTCAAAGAAGGTGCAGCTCTAATACCGAATGCCACTGTTTTCTCTGTCTTGGATGCAAAGAGTTAATTCTGGCAAGTGATGCTTGATCGCAAATCTTCATTTCCAACTACTTTTGGTACTTTGTTTGGCAGATAAAGATTCCCAAGGATGCCATTTGGAATAAATTCTGCAAGTGAAGTCTTTCAGCATGCAATGGAGCAATTTTTTTTAGGTTATCCGTGTGCCATAACAGCAGATGATTTATTGGTTGGAGGCAACAGTGAAGTAGAGCATGACAGAAACCTAAAGAAAGTTCTAAATAGAGCATGTGAGGTAAACTTGATCTCAATCATCTGAAGTGTAAATTCAGACTTCAAGAAGTTACTTACATTGGTCATTTGTTCACAAGTACAGGCTTGAGACCAGACCCAACCAAGCAAACCACTATTCTTGAAATGTCAGCACCAGATATAGAAGCTCTACAATGTTTTCTAGGCATGGTCAACTGTTTAGGCAAGTTTATACCAGACTTAAGTGAGTTGACAGCATGTTTAAGAGAGCTAACACACAAAAATGTTGCATCGTCACGGTTGGAACAGCACCAGAAGGCATTTGAAGACCTTAAGCAGAAAATCGCCACCCCCACCTACATTAACATACTATGACATGAAGTCTTTCCTGTGAGGCATCAAAATATGGTCTTAGCACGTCATACTTCAAGAGGGCAGACGAGTAGCCTATGCATATAGAACACTTACCCAAACTCAGATGTAGTATGCTCAGAATGAGCAAGAGCTTTTGGCAATAGTATTTGCATGTTCAAAGATTCATGGTTATATTTATGGTCGAGCTATACAGACTGAAACTGACCAAAAGCCTCTGGTTACTATTTTAAAGAAGCCTATGAATTCCGCTCCAGTGAGAATGATGCTCAAATTGCAAATGTACAATTTCAAAATGGTCTACACAAAAGGCAAACTGCTTCAACTGGCTGATACATTATCCAGATTGTCCAGAAATACCACAGAACACCTAAACGCAGAGAATTTTGACTTTGATGTGATGTCAGTGCATATTTTTCCACCACTAGACTTGATGAGCTAAGAGATCACACTCAAAGACTGATCCAATTTTACAAATGCTCAATCACTACATTGATGTGGGATGGCCGTCAAAGCAATCTAGTGCACCACCCCACCTAAAGTCCAAATCTACTTTTCTTACAGAGATAAATAGTTGATGGAAGAGTGCATTATTTTCAAAGGTCCTAAAATTGTTGTTCTTGCTTCCTTACAACAAGGAGTATATCCAGATTTTGCATCGTGGGCACCCAGGATCCACATCCACTAATAGAACAGCTAGAGAATTAGTGTTTTGGCTTTCATTATCAAAAGAGATTGATAAAGTACTTTCTTTTTGTTCAGTGTGCATAAGTAGTACTAGACTGCATTTGCAAAGAGAACCACTTCACCCAAGTCAAGTTCCTGAACTACCTTGGTCAATCATTGCAACTGATATCTTTGAGTGGAACAATCAAAGCGATTTGGTTTTGGTAGACTCCTATTCGAATTGGTTTGAGACTGATCTACCTAACACCCACTGCTGTTATTACCACGTTGAAATGTCATTTCAGAGTTCATGGTAGTCCACACAAAGTTCTTTCTGACAATGGTACTCAATTTACAAAGAATAGGACTTTGCATACATCACTAGTAGTCCTGAATATCCTCAGTCCAATGGTCTAGCAGAACGTGCAGTACACAGTGCAAAGCAATTACTTGAAAGGTCAAAGCGTGACAATACCAATATGTTCTTGAATTTACTTAATCTCAGAAACATACCCAATGACGATACTCTTGACTCACCTGCTCAAAGACTACTTTCTAGGCAAACTAAAACTATGCTACCTATTACTTCCAGTCTGTTGAAGCCTAAACTTAAGAACAATAAAACCATCAAGGCTCAGTTGTTTAAGAAGTGTAATATCCAGAAATCTAGTTATGACCAATCAAGCAGATTACTTCACCCGTTGAGGGAAGGATAGACTAAGAATCCAGACAACAAAAGGTTTTGATCGAACAGGACAGATTACAGGCATCTGTGCTGAAACAAGACCTTACCCGATTGGCTCCGAAGGTGTGGAATATAGGAGGAATCGTACACGTCTTCCTGTACCAGAATCACCATCAAACATTGCTTCTGTGATGCAGATTTCAAATTTAAAAGTGAATCAGACACTGTTCCCATACCAGAATGTGTTCAAAATCCTGATTCCATTCCAGAAAATGATCAAAACATTCCACAGGTCAAACAGTTGCAGAAACGGTTCCAGCTGCTAAATCTCATTCACAATTTTGCATCACACGATATGGGCGAGTATCAAAGCCTAGTGTGAAATACGCAGCACCGTGGACTTGATTGTATATACCTGTGTATTTAGCATTTTGTAATGCATGACAAAACATTTGCTTGTGATTTCTACATGCCAACAGACTCATGGTAACATATGATCTAATTCTCAAAAAGGGAGGATGTAGATCAGAGTACAAGTGATGTGCGCTCTATCTTCAAGAAGCATGCAAAGACTGTACGTGCACATATAAAATCCCAAGCACGTGAACTCTAGGGGGCCATTTTGTAAGAGCAGTCACAGTGATAGCATGCACGAATACAGTTGCTAGTCTGTATACAAGTTAAAGCCAGTAACCTTAAGAAGTAATGTGTTTGCACATAATAAAGCTGTTTGAAAAGAACCCACAAATACTCTTCTATTGTTTCCAGAATGGGACAGCAACACTGTTAGCTTAAAAGTAATGCAACAGTGTCATATATTTAAATATTTAGCTGAAAAGAACAGTTTGACTTTGTTAAGAGTTCATTACAGCTTATCAAACAGATGTTAAAGGTTTCTTGTAATCATTTAACCTTCAAAGGAAGCTAGGTACTTTGTACTTGTATGGAATGTCTCCGACAGAAGTCTGCTGAAAGTAAACACAAACCATGTCAAGACTGAAGCATGAGATAGTTTTAAGCTATCTCCCATATGGGTACCTTTTTCTCTCTACTCCTTTCAGTCTTGGAAATGTGTGTTTGTATTTTAACCACAAAAAGAAAGCTTTGAACTTTGTATGATCTAATCTTGAAGACATAAAAAGTGTGCATCTGTGCATACAATTGAATCTCTCTATTTTAAGATATTCCAGTATCATGATACTTTACAACAGTTAATGGGTTTGCATCTAGAATCTCTGACAGTCTGTGTATTAAAGTGAATAATGCATGACATTATTTGCTAATAAGTGTTACTTTTCACAGCCACCACAGCTTTATTTTCCAGGACGTCAGTGCTTCCCCTCTTTTTAAAACACTATTAAACAAAACATCCCATACCTTTATCACTTCTATTCCTGTAGAGTTTCTTACAGAATGGTTATGCATCACCATTTTTTTCTTATCTCCTCTTAACTGCTAATTGTCAAGCCTCATCTACCTTTAATGTTGGCACATTTAAGTCTTCCATAAATATTTCCATTTGTGCTTTTGAATGATTTCCCCACTTCTCTGCTTTATACAAATTTTCATAAAATTTCCAAAACATTTCTAATACCCATACAGAATATCTGGTTATTTTTCTTACTACAGAATTCCTAAGTTTGGCAATAACCTTTTCTACTTTCTGTTGTCTAAGTCACTGTGCCAAAAGTTTTTGTGCTCTAGAGTCATTATCAAAAAACAGACGCTTAGCAACAATCTTTCTAAATTCATGATTACTACCCAGGTAAAGCCTTATTTTAAGTACTCTGCAACTGCACCTCTTCTTCTTCTGAGAGAGTCACTTCACTCTGCAATACTTTAACCTTTGTCAGCCCCTCTAAATAATTATTGCTCCTTCTTAAACATCTCTTTTTTTTCCTTTCTTAAACATCTCTTTTTCTTTTATTTCTATCTTTTATTTATTTCGCATTTGGTTACCACGAAAATCCAACTGGGCAAGAAGCCCATTTTCAGCAGAGACGGGGGGGGGGTGTCAATACAGAGAAAAAGGAGACAAATATATAGCTTTTACAAAAGTTGACAAAGAAAAATCAAATGGCAAAAAAAGGCACATACAAATATTTCTACATGGAAAGATAAACATGCAAGTATAAACAGATCTTACATGCTTAACTTGTTTTTGTTTTGTTTAAGTAGAAGAATCACAGTTGTGTCTACAAGCGATAGATTTACATAGGCAGTTTAACAAAACATGGTACACAGGATAATTTTATAAGGAGGCATGGTTGTGTCTTGAGATTCTATAGATAGGTGAGATGGAGACTTGAATAGTATTGTAATGCTAATTGACGTGATACAGACATAATCACTTGATTAGAGGATATAGAGAAAGATTGTTAGAAAAGCAAAAGAAAGGTGAACGTATGGGAACGTGTAGACAAATTATGAAAAGGTAAGACAAGTAGGTGGTAGGCTGAAATGTCAGTAAAGGGAATTGGTGGTTAAGTTGAGCAGAGTAGGGGGATATAGGATGGAGGAAAGGAGTCAGCTTGGTTGGAACAGGGCATTCCTTCCACTTACTAATAGTTTTTTTTGCAGATCTTGTTAGCCAAGGGACGTTATTGTTTTTTTGCTCTTTTTGGTCGAATCAGTGCTAGGTTAAGGCTGTCTAGAAATAGTGGTCAAGTAGTTAACTGTCATCCAGGGTGGGTAGTTCTATATGTATACGAAGTGGTCACTTAGCGTGCCTGGGAGAGTACTGCGTTGGAATATTTGGGTCTGTGACTAGGATCCAGTCTAGAACTGGATTCCTGGATGCTACCTTTAGCAGTTCTAGCTGGAGTTGTAATAAGCTGTGTGAAACCAAAGAGATTTATACTGTTGTCTGGAAAGTTTGAGACTCTGTTTTGCTAGTTGATATTAGTATCACCCACGACAATCGTTTCAGTGGCTATATTTTGAGATAACCAGGAGAGGATGTCCTCTGGTATGGGAGTGATGTGACCTGGGGGAATGCATAGAACTGTACTACAAAGTTGTTTAGTGCAAAGTTTCAAGAAGGTTATGAGGATTTCAACATTATTAAACTTAGGGACTGGCTTGGAGTAGGGTACTATTTATATGAGATCAGGTAGATTAAAGCTACCCCCTCCTGCTTTAAGAGTTCTATCAGATCTAATTATACTGAAGCCTGGCAGGAGTATTTCGGAGTCTTGTATATCTGGCTTTAACCATGTTTCTGTGACTGAGTATGTCAGGTGCATGTCGCAATAGCCATACATGGAAGTCAGTTATTTTACTACAAATGCTGCATAGGTTTACTGAGACTAGAAATAGATTGTTAAAAGAGGATCTATTGTAAGAAATAGAAGTTGGAAGTAGGTCCTGGGCTTGGACAGATGTCTCCACACTGGGATACATCTGAGAAGTGACAGGAGTAATGGTTGGTGCTGATGGGGTTTATTTTAGATTTTAGTTTTGAGAGATGCAATAGTTTACAGCTAGAGTAGGGTGGCAAAATTTAATGTTTTAAAAATAGAACGGTGAGTGAAGGAAATAGGCTAGCTGATACATTACAACAGCTTTTCGTTTGTATGTCAGGGCCTATGTTGAGTGTGATGGATATTTTGATAAGAAGAAGTTATGTACTCACCATAACATTCCATGTGAGTTGTTCCATCTTGCCTTCATTCTTCACTGATGGGTTCAGAGCCGATCCACTGGCTCCAGCACAGCCGTTAGCAAAGCTCAAGGTTTACCAGTAGCTCGAAACCAAGCCACTTATCACATGATGCACTGCTGGAATTACCCTCAGATCTTGCTTGCTGCGTGAACCATATCCGTGTGGGAGAACTACTCTCCCAAGAGAAAGTCGGATTGAATAACCAGGATGACATCAGCCTCTAGGTCAACTATCAGCTAGGCTGGGGTGAAGGGAGGGACGCAAGAATGAAGGCGAGATGGAACAAACTCACATGGAATGTTATGGTGAGTACATAACCTCTTAATGTGAAGTTGCTCAATCTCACCATTCATTCTTCACTGATGGGTAGCGTCCCTAGCATCCTGAATCTTGGATGGCTCATAGGAGTACATTCTTCAGGACCGTAGACCCGAAGGAAGCCCTGTCCCTGGAGGCCTTAACTTTGTAATGAGCGAGAAAGGTATGAGGTTTAGACCAAGTGGCTGCAGCACAAATGTTATCAAGGGGTAATTTGGCTTGAAATGCAGAAGATGTAGAAACTGCTCTGGTAGAATGAGCTTTAATCTTGTGTAGTAAGGGCATATTAGCAGCTGAATAAACAAAGGTGATACAATTAGATAGCCATTTTGAAAGCATTGTTTTAGCCACTGGTCTGCCTTTTCTGGCTTCAGAGAAAGACACAAAGAGCTGGTCTGATTTTCTAACATCTTTTGTTCTGTCCAAATAATATCTGAGCTGTCTGTGAACATCAAATTTTGTGTAGCATGTACTCTAATTTGTTGGAATGGTTAGGGAAGAACACTGGCAACTCAATGACTTGGTTAATATTAGATTCAGAACAAACTTTGGGCAAAAAGGAGGGGGGTTTGTCCTAAGAGATACTCTATCAGCATGAAAAATCAAATAAGGAGGGTTGATAGATAAAGCTTGAAGTTCTGACACTCTGCCGTAAAAGTAATAGCCACCAGAAATATGGTTTTCCATGATAAAAATTTGAGATCACAACATGATGCTGGTTCAAATGGAGGAAGAATCATGCAAGACAGCATAAAGTTTAGATTCCAAGGAGAATAAGGAATTTTCACTGGAGGCCTCATGTGAAAGGTCCCTTTGAAAAAGGCCTTAGATAACTTGTGGGACATTATGTTTAGCCCATCCACTCAGAGATGAAAGTTAGATATAGCAACCAACTGGACCTGAATTGTAGCAGCTGCAGCTCTGTCATTAAAAATCATAGTCAAGAATTCTAAAATGGACGTCAAGGGGGCTTGATAAGGATCAATGTTCTGCTTAGAAGCCCATATGGAAAATCTCTTTCACTTACTAAGATATAGCCTCCTGGTGGACGGCTTATAAGACAAGAGGATCTGTCTTGTCTCATTAGAAAGATTGTGAAACCTGGCTATGATGGGAACTGGAGCAGCCAAGCTGTGAGCTTCAGTGACTGCAATGAGGGATGGAGGTCCCCAGACGGATGTGTCAGAAGGTCTGGAACTGGGTCCAGAATCCATGGATCTTCCAATAGATGATGATGAAGGAATGGGAACCAAATCTGCCGAGGCCAATGTGGGGCTATGAGGATAGTCCTTCCCAGCAACCTTGCTTTCTGTAGAAGTCTGGGTATAAGAGGGAATGCATAGAGGAGACCTGGGGGTCAATAGTGTACGAGTGAGTCTCTCGGGGGTTGTCCCGGAGGGGGAATCTGGGCAAAGTAGCTTCTGCATTTCGTGTTGACATGACTGGCAAAAAGATTGCAGCAAGGCTGGCCCCATTTGCAGAAAATCCTGTCCGCAATCGCTTGTCTAAGGGACCACTCATGTGGCAACAGAATTGCCCTGCTCAGTTTGTCTGCTATCACACTGGATCTCCCCGAGATGTGCGTTGCCAACAGAAAGCACTGGGAGGAGACAGCCCACTGCCAGACTCTGAGGGCTTCTCAGCAAAGGGGGCAAGACCTGGTCCCGCCTTTCTTGTTTAAATACTAGACTACCGACATGTTGTCTGTCTGAATTGGAATCGGCCCTAGAGAAAGAGTCCTGAAAGTACTGCAACGCCAGAAGTACTGCTCTCATCTCCAGGACATTGATGTGCAGGTGTGATTCTTGATCCCTCCATTTGCCTTGGGCGATCATTCCCTGAAAATGCCCCCCTCACTATCAGAGAAGCGTCCGTGGTCACTGCGGCTACTAGAGGGGGTAGAACAAAGAGACATCCTATAGTTCATGAAGAGATGTCAACCACCACTGGAGATCTCTCTTGCAAGAGTTTGTAATCAAAATCATATGACTCATTGGAAATTCCTGATAGGACCATTGGATGAACAGCAGCCACTGAAGAATACGCATATGCATCCTTGCTAATGGTATGGCCAAGATCGCTGCAGCCATAACCTAATACTTTTAAGACTTCTGCGGCTGGTGCTCTGTCCTTCAATACTAATGAGTTGACATGCTGGCGAAGGAGAAAAACCCTCTCAGTTGGTAGTCGAAGAGTGGTGGTTGAAGTGTCTAACTCTGCCCCTATAAAAACAACATGCTGCGAAGGCAACAAGGCAGATTTTTCTGAGTTGATTGTAATGCCTAAGTGATGGCAGAGTGTCAGAGAGTATTCTCTTGCTTGAATAAGTTGATGTCTGGTAAGGAGCCAATCTTCTAGGCATGGCAACACCTGGAATCCTAGATGCCTCAGATGAGCAGTGACCACTGCTATGCATTTGGTGAACCCTCTGGGGGCTGTAGTGAGACCAAAGGACAGGGCTCGAAACTGATGATTAGCTCCCAGCTGATGATGCAAATGATCTCTGGATGGCCTGGCCATTTTTATGTGGTAGCATGTATCCTTGAGATCTATCGGGCACATTGAATTGTCTTTCCCTAAAAAGGGAAAAACTGACTGAAGCATGACCATCCGGAACTTCTCTTTCTTTACAAATTGGGTGAGTCTGCCGAGGTCCAAAATGGGTCTCCAGTCCCCTGTTTTCGTTGGAACCAAAATCTTGAGTAAGTTCCGGATCCCATTTGATCTGCTGGGACTGGCTGGATGACTCTTTTCTAGCAACTTGCGGACCTCTATAGTTGCTTGTTCCCTTGTAACTGGGTGGAATGTCCGGGATACTCTTTGGGGGCATGGGATGGGGAAAGTATGGTATGAAATACCCTCTGGAAATAACACTTTGTACCCAGCTGTCGTTTGTTATACCTTGCCAGGCATCTGGGTAGAAAGACAAGCAACCCCCGACTGCCTTCAGAGCAGGACAGTCGGGTCTCCCTTCAAGAGCACTGAGAGTTGACCAGAAAAGTGACCTCTGTCACCCTGGTGTTGCAGACCCCCTCTGCCACGATGGTGGAGTCTTCCATTGTTACCCCCTCCTCTGCCCCTAGAGGGGGGTTGGCCATGTGTATCCTGAAAGGCTCCTTGGGCTTTTTGGAACCACATTTTCCCTCTCCGTTGGCCTTTGGGGTAAGGCTGAGTAGGGGTGGAAAAACGGACTAACAGCAGAGAGTCTTTCCCTCTTGTCACACCTGGTGAGAGTTTCCTTCACTTTGGGCCCAAACAGAAATGAGCCATCAAACGGGGTATTGACAAATGAAGACTTAAAGGGCTCCGCAAAGGAAGACAAGTGCATCCAGGAATGTCATCTTAGTGCACCTCCTGTACACACCACTCTACTCGTCCTATCAGCTGCATATGATACGAGACGCATGGACGAGTTCACAATGGAGTTTAGGGTAGCAAGCTGGGCGGCAACTTTTTCAGAAGCCCCTGCAGCTACAGTACCCTAAAGAGCATCTCCCAACTTCTTAAGGAGATCTCTTTGCAGTCTGGTGAAGTGGGTCAGACAGTTCAGGGATCAGAGTGTAAAAGTCGCTGAACTAAACGCGTTTCCCATATCGATCCATGATCCTGGACTCTGTTAGGAGGAAGGATAGTAGAGGAAGTCTCAGACATTTCCCTCTTGGTGGCTGCCATCACCACCATGGCATCAACAGGGACTCCCTTGGACAAAAAATCTTTTATCTATAGAGGCAGAAATGAACTTGTTGGGCCTCCAAGTGACAGGCTCCATAGACTCCGGAGACTCCCATGCCCTTCGAGAGACCAGCTGCATGAGCTCATCGAAAGGCAGAAACACCCAAGGTTGAGACCCAAAAGCCTTCAGGAGAACTGACTTGTCCTCAGTAGGGCGTTTGGATTGCCAATCACCACTCTGCCTAAGGATCTCTAGTATCTCCGCAAAGGAGATATCCTCAGAAGGGGATCGGCGGGACACTTCTGACTCATCCAAGTCAGTATCAGATGTCAGACTCCTGTGGGGAGTCCAAGTGTCTCCTCTTACACAATCTCTTCCTGGGGGCCTCCTCAGTGGGAGTCTCTGGGGAGGTCTTGGAAGAGCAAGGGGCGCCCTGTGAGGCTAACTGAGGATCAGGGTCTCTATGCTTAGCCTGGACGATGGAGGCAGAAGCAGACACAAGCACTTTGGGGAAGAAGAGGCCAGACCTGGTGTTGAGAATGTCTTTGGGGACAAGGCTCTCCTCATGGCTTCAAAAGCATCACGGCTCCGATGAGAAGGGGTAGACTGATAGAGGGAACTGCCATCCCCTCCCGCACCAAGGCCGTGGACTCAGAGCCGGAGGTAGGAGCCAAGCTCATCCAAGCCGAGGCCCCGAGAGGGAGAGTCGGCACCAAGTCAGTGCGACTATCCTCCCCGGACCAGACAGGCGAGTCCCCAGTCGGCGTCGAGGATGTCAAAGTAGATGGAACCGATGACACTGGAGCAGGTCTCGGCTCCATGAACAGCAGGTCGGGCCCCTCCAGCTCCGAAGAGCCGGTACAGCTTGGAGGAGGAGCAGCCACATCCGAGATGGTGTTCTTCGGTTCAGACGTTCAGGCCGGAGCCAACAACAGTTTGGCAAGGCCTGGTGCCCGTAACAGCTTCTGCAACAATTGGTCCATATCCAAATCATAGAGGCTGACAGAAGATCTAGAGGAGTGCACCGAAGGTGCCGATTGGAAGAGTGGAGATGCAGTTCTCTCAGAGACCGGCTCCAAGACAGTGGGCTGGCTCCGAAAAGAAGAGACACTCTGCTCCAATAACTGTGGAGCCGAAGTCCCGGAATCCTCCACTTTCTCAGACTTTTTAGATGCCTTGGAATCAGATGATTTAGAGGACTTGCTGTCCCCATCCTGGTCAGACAAAGCTTCAGTAAACCTCATTCCACAAGCTTCCTTTTCCTCTCTAAGAGAACCCTTGAAGAAAAGGCAAGGCAAATGCTACAGGACTCCTGCAAGTGCACCGCACCCAAAAAATATACATACTGAACATACCCATTAGTGAGAGACATCTTTTGCCCGCAGTCTGGACATTTTTTTAATCCAGACTTTATGTGTTTGTCTTTTTCCTCAGACATATTAAGCAAATACAGACTAAACAGTCTAAAAGATAACACTACTAATAAACCAACACCTTTAAACAAATGGCAGAGAAAAATGGGCCAACAGTATAATACAGCCTAAAAGTTAGTTATCCTTAGGCTCAACTGTAATACAAAACACACTCTAAAGATGGCCTGGGAAAGAAGTCCAACTCTACTAAAAGTGAAACAGCACACTATCTATACTATGAACACTATAGTAATATAAGGAAACACACACTGTAAAACTAGGCCTAACATGAGACCCCTACAAAAATGATAAACTATGAAGCACCAAGGGAATAGGTCTAATGAAACAACTACAGAAGCTACATAGTAAGTAATTATCTATAAAAAAGATAAAGAATATTTTGAAAAAAAAAGACTTGCAAATAGCGATTTTGTGTTAAAAAAAGGCTCGAGCGAACTAGAACCCTTGAGATATGAGGTAATTTCAGCAGAGCATATGGGATAAAAGGCTTGGTCTCTAGCTACTGGTAAACCTTGAGCTTTGCTAACAGCCGTGCTGGAGCCAATGATCGGCTATGAACCCATCAGTGAAGAATGAACAGCGAGACTGAACAACTTCACATCATTGGTTTTGTGGGTTTTGAGTGCTGAGCAATGTGTTACGAGTGAAAGGGATAATGTGAAGCAGAAGAGGCAGGTTACTGTAGCAAATGGGTGTGCCACATTAAGAGTAGCTAATAGAAGTAAGCAGTACAAACAGGAAGGATATGTGGTAGGAGTGGAAACATTAATGTGGCTGGTGTCACATGTAAGAGGGTTGGGTCAGTGACTGAATTGTTGCCTAGGTGTGTGGCATAGTATGAGGCTAAGTGGAAAATGTGGGTTATTGGAGAAGGTGCTTAAGGGGGTGTAGTTAGGACAAACTGGATGGAAAAACTAGTGTAACCTTGTTTACTGTGGGGTGCACCCAGCTAGGGGCCGTCAGAGGGGGATCCAATGCGCTAGCGGCCTTTTTCTTTTATTTCTGTCCTGTTTTTAAACTCCACTTGCATTTCATCCCACTCGCTTGCTGTAACTTCCGGAGTACTTTGTAACTTCCCTAATAACTCCCAAATAATTTTGACTACCTATTCCTTAAATTCCTCTCTTTTTAACAAGTAGGTGGGGAACTGCCAGTGACTCATCTTCACTTCATTACCCTGCATTTTTATCTTAGTAACTACTAGCGCATGATCTGAAATATTACTGGATGCACGTCAAAGTTCTCAATTAAATCCACACACTCCTGTGAAATACAATTTCTGTCTAGTCTATCCAGTTACTGTACCTGAGGGAATAATATGTTAATTCAGAGATCCTACTACTGAATTCATGTCTTCTATACCAAATCTTCAGAAATCTACCCCTCCTTTGCTATATTTTCCTTTCCAGCCTCCCCCCGATACATCTTCATTACTGAAATCAAATTCCAGTCATAACCTGTAAGTAACATTCCCTGCTGAAAGATAATTCTTTCTTCCAAAAATGTTTTAAACTCCATAATGACAGTTTTAGGTGGAACATAAATAAATGCCAGTGTAATTCCTCATCCCTTGCCTGTAGACCGTTACTACCTCAAACCTGCCATTAACTTTTTTCCTCTTGTATTATTTTTGGAGTAACTAAGTACTCCTCTCTTCCTTCGTCCCAGATACTCCGCTGAATATTCAGCCTGAAATCCTTTCATTATCAAATTCACATACTCAGTTATTTTCAAATGTGTCTCCTGCAGCTTTACTATTTGCAGTCTGCATTTCTTAATATAATTAAATAATATATCTGGGAAGCTATTCATATTCCAAGATAATATGGAAAATAACATTATGACATATCAATATTTCCACCTACTACATATGACATCTTTTTTAATGTCTACTTCCAACCTTTGTGATGCATGAAACTAATAAATCAACACTGGTACCCATATCAAAATTTACAAGACTTTTTACTTTAATGAAAACCCACAAATGGAAAAACAAACCCTCTCAAATGCAAAAAAATAATGTACATCTTCAAATAAAGTTTAAGCCTCCTAAAAGGAAAGAATAGTTGTGTAAAATCTTACCATAACTATAGATGTCCTTCTCTTCCATGTTGCAGTATTCTTGGTGTGGGATTTCCCGCTTCAGGCAACACGTCTGTCGGCTCCTATACAAGATTCAGCTTGGCTGCTGTAGTTGCGTGGGACATCACACACAGGGCCATAAACCAGGGGCCTTAACTGTGACATCTGCATGCACAGACCTCAGAACCTGAAAGTCCAGTAGTTTGACAGAGCAGCAATGGATGCCAACCATAGGATCAAAGTGCCATTTGGTGGCGGAACTGGCCATATTGGAAGGTATAACCACCAGGTGACCTAAAACAAGTCAATAGTGAGAGAGAGAAAAGGGGGTTAAGATGGGTGGGAAGGAATACTGCAACATGGTAGAGAAGGACATCTATGGTTATTGGTAAGATTTTACACAACTATTCTATGTCCTTCTATTCCTATGTTGCAGTATTCTTGGTGTGGGAGATTACCACAGCTTAGAGGAAAGGAAGGGAGGAGGCAGCAGTAGCAGATTCCACAAACCTGCTCCTGCTCTGAGGACACTGTCTAGCTTGTAGTGTTTGGTGAAAGTTTGAATGGTGGACCAGGTTATCTGCTTCCAGGATGTATGCAGTGTCCAGGCCCTTTAGGAAGGCTTTGGAGGCTACCACTGCCCTGGTAGAGTGAGTCTTTACTCCCTGTGGAAGTTTTTTGCCATAGTATGAGTAACCAAGGCAAACAGATTTCCTTGTCTAACATGAGATGGTTTGTTTAGAGATTGCCTTGACCAGGGCCCTGGGGTGGAAGGAAACAAAAAGCTGACTGGATTTTCTTATGGAATTGGTTTTGTCTAGATAAAACCTTAGCTGTCTGTGTACATCCAGGGAGTGGAGTATCCTCTCACTTTCATTGGTGGGAGAGGGGAAGAAGGTGGGAAAATGACTAGATTGTTGGCCACCTTAGGCATAAAGGAAGGATTGGTCGGTAAGGTTACCCTATCCTTGTGGAAGATGGTGTATGGAGGGTAGGCCATTAGGGCTTGCAACTCTGACACCCTTGTGGCTGAAGTTATAGCCACTAGCAGTACTGTCTTCCATGTGCACATTTGCAGAGTAGCAGTACTACCTGGTTCAAATGGGGACTGGGTGAGTTTTTCCAGAATGAAGTTCAGGTTTCAGGGTACAGGGACAAGACTGAAAGCACGTCCTCCGTGTGCCTGAAAGGAATTAAAAGTTTATCACACATGTCAGGGCCAATTATCTGTAAGTGTGGGTGAATGAGGATTCCATTTTGTTGTGTCAGAAGGTTCACCTTGTGCGGTAACTTGCGGTGATTGCCTTTGGCTAGAGAGAGACAGAGAAGGGGGAACCAGTGCTGTCTTGGCCAATAGGGAGTCACCAGCAAGATTTTTGTTAGTCTCTCCTGATTTTCAGGAGTACTTTTTGAATTAGTGGGAAGGATGGAAAGGCATACAGAAACCATCCCTTCCATGAATTGCTGAATGCGTCTATCCTCCATGCTAGTTCTTGGTGCAGAATGTCTGCAGTTGTCTGTTCTGGGGGGAGGCAAACAAATCTACTTGGTGTGCCCCATCAAAGGACAATGTCTAGAAAGATACTTCTGTCCAGCTTTCATTCATGATGCAGAGAGGATGTCCTGCTGAGAAGATCTGCTTGTTTGTTGTCCTGCGAGGGGATGTAGAATGCTTGCTGGGACAAGTTGTGCTTAGAGGCTAGGTCCCAAATCAGTAAGGTTATTCTGCAGGGAGGTAGGCTTTTGTCCCTCCTTGCTTGTTGAGGTACCACACAACTGTGGTGTTGTCTGTGAGGATTAGGAGAGCACCTGGCTGTAAAAGGGGAAGGAAGACTTTCAATGCTGGTAGAACAGATGTCATTTCCCTCACGTAGATATGTTGTTCTTTATGGAAGGGTGTCACTTTGCTTGTACCCTGTAGCTTGATACTGTAGCTCCCCATTCTAGGTCTGATGCATCTGTATGCATGAACTGATCTGGGCTGGGTAACTGCAGTGGAAGGCCCAGGTTCAGCTAAATTTGCTGGATCCACCATTTTTAGTTGTGATTTTAGTCAGGGCAAGAGGGTAATTTCTTGCTTTAAAGGATGTTGGTGTTGTGACCATACATTTTTTAGATACTACTGCAGCTTTCGCATGTGCATTCTGGCTTGTAGTAGCATGGGGAATGGTGGCTGCCATAAGACCCAAGACTCTTAGGAATTGCCTTACAGTTAACCTGTTGGGTCTGTAAAAGGATTTTGAAGTATGTGGACAAGGACATGACTTTGTCCTGAGGAAGAAAAGCTTTCATTATTTAAATTTAAATTCATGTAAATTTGAATCCTTTGTGTTCTGCAAAAGGCTATGGCAGGTGCCAGGCATTTTGTGAACACACAGAGCAATGGACAAACCAAAGGGCAATGCTGTAAACTGAAAGTGAGAGGAGGGTCCAGAAAAACGTACAAATTTTCTGTGAGAAGGTTGTATGGGATGTGCAGATAGGTTTCTTTTAGGACGAGTGTGGACATGAAAGCCTGAGCTGGTAGGAGAGGGAGCAAAGTTTGCAGAGACAACATTCTGAAGGTGGAAACTTTTAAGAATAGGTTTAGAAGTTAAGTTTTAGGATAGGCCTCCATGGTCCATCTTTTTTGGGGGACCAGAAACAGTCCTGAGTAGAAGCCTTTTCCTTTCTGCCCTGTGGGGACAGGCTCTATAGTTCACAAGTTCATAAGGTCTTGTAGAATCTGAGGGAAGAAGTGTCTGATTTCTTGGGGGGGGGGGGGTATGCCCCTTAAAGGGGGCCTTTCTCTCCAAGAAAAAAGTATCCTTTTTGAACTATAGCCAGAACCCATTTTTAGTGATGGTTTTCCAAAAGGGGAGGCAGTGGGAGAGGCGGGCAGACAGGAAGGTGGGCAAGGAAGTCATGCATTGTTAAGTCCTCCTCTGTCTTGAAAGGGCTGTCTAGTGGGAGGCTGTGAGACGGCCAGCCTTGAAGAAGTTTGCCTTCTGGCCCCTCCTCTGTGCTTGGAAGGAAGAGGAGGGGTTTCTTCTGACAAAGATAGTTTTTGCAAGGTAATTTCTGTAATATTTAGGAATAGGTGACACAAGAAGGTGCTTGATGTCTTGCAATTCCTTACTCTTTTCTTGTAGGTTTTTAAAAAGGTCTGCTGTATACCAAACAATAGGTTAGGGTCTACAGGAGCATCTAAGATTTTAGACTTGAAGCCCTCCGGTAAGTGTTGTAGGCGTAGCCAGGAATATCTCCGAAATACAGAGGCAGAGGCTGCAGACCTTGCAGGGGCCTCTGCAACATCATAACTACATCTAATGGAATGTCTGGTTACTTGGGCAGCCAGAGACAGCTTAGATGCTATATCAGACTTAGTGGGGCAGTCTGAAGTAGCTGCCAGTAGAGTAGAGGCTTGGGAGACAAGGTCCAGAGCATATATGGTCATATGGGTTTGATAGTTGATGGCTCTGAAGGCCAGCGTGGAAGAGGTGCAAACCTTCTTCCCAATTCTGTCCAAAGTTTTATTGTCCTTGTCAGTAGGTAGGAGAGAGGCAGAAGGAATAAGGCTGGACTGTGTCTGGTGATACTGCAATCACAGCAGGATCTGCCAGGGGTGGCTTGACTAGGAATTTTGGTCATCAGGCACTTTGTAGAAGTGGTCCAGCCTCTTGGGGGCAGGAGGTAGTGAGGCTGGGGATCTTGGATGCCGAGGAAAAGGCATCTAGGTAAGCAGGGATAACAGGAGGTATGGCAGAAGGGGAGGGGGATTCCACTTGTAGTAACTCAAAATATCTTTTTTGAGTTTCAGACATTATTGAGGTGTCCCATTTGAAGTATTCCTTCATTTTTGTAATGGTCTCTCCAAAGGTGATATCCTCTGGAGGGGAGTCCCCTACGGGGGATTCTTCATCTGGGGAGTAGTATTCATGAGGAGAGGCATATGACATGGGTTCATCTGAAAATGAATAAGCCTCTTGTTCTTCTTCTCTGTCTTGAGTAGTGGGAAGAAGAGACGTGGTACAGGCAGGCCTTGGGATGAGGAAAAGAAGGGTAGATGGAGAAGAGGCTGTGGGCCTCAGGGCCATGAAAGCCTGCATCAAAGAGGAGGTAAAGGACTGCCAATCAAGTAGCCCTCCAGAGGTTGTAGCCAGTTGTTTTTTTGTTTCTTTTTTAATAGAGTAGCCTTAGACAAAGGCCTGGAATCCTGTGCATGACTAAGGGTTGTAGTGTCAAGAGGAGGGATCCCGGTTGGAGGCCTGGCTGTGTCTGGTTCCCCCTTCACATCGGTTGTAGCCGATGTTGGAGTAAGCTCTGTGGAAGTGCCGGTCATCAACTGATCAAGCGGCTTCCTCGAAGGTCACCATCGAAGTACAGTGGATATAAAAAGTGTACACACCCCTGTTAAAATGCCAAGTTTTTGTGATGTAAAAAAATGAGACTACAATAAATCATTTTGAAACTTTTCCCAACTTTAATGTGACCTATAACCTGTACAATTCAATTGAAAAACAAATCTGTTGGGGGAAAAAAATAAAAAATAAAAAAACGTACAACAAGCTGGTTTCATACGTGTGCGCACCCTTAAACTAGTACTTTATTGAAGAACCTTTTGATTTAATTACAGAATTCAGTCTTCTTGGGTAGGAGTCTATGAGCATGGCACATCTTGACTTGGCAATATTTGCCCTCTCTTCCTTGCAAAAGTGCTCCAAATCTGTCAGATTGTGAGGGCATCTCTTGTGCATAGCCCTCTTCAGATCACCCCACAGATTTTCTACTGGATTTAGGTCTGGGCTCTGGCTGGGCCATTCCAAAACTTTAATTTTCTTCTGGTGAAGCTATTCTTTTGTTGACATGGATGTATGCTTGGGGTCATTGTGTTGAACAGTGAAATTCCTTTTCATCTTCAACTTTCTTTCTACATTCTATGTACATTATATCCATGGACATTTGCACCCCATCCCACAACTCAACCCAAGATTACAGTCTATTAACTTAAGCATGCTTCTGTCTAGCCTTTTTTTTTTCTTTCTGTATTGCAATGCCTATGTCTTAACATTGATTTGGGGACTCATTTAGACCATAACCCACCGTTCAACCAATATGTGTCCAAGGTTATAAGAAAATCATTCTCTCACTCAACTTATAAGAGTATGTCATTTAGGTACACAGAGTACAGTGGCATAAAGAATTCCAACATTATCACACGCATCAATGAGAATACCACTTCCTTCGGTATGTACCTGACCAAAAACATGCAACAACTGGAAAGTCCACAAACGCTCGCCACAAAAAGAATACAAGGCCTAAACACAATGTCCTGTGCAGATCATCTCAAAGCCCCATCTTTACACACAGTTTC
The DNA here is from genome assembly GCF_019279795.1 of Protopterus annectens. Taxonomy (NCBI): domain Eukaryota; kingdom Metazoa; phylum Chordata; order Ceratodontiformes; family Protopteridae; genus Protopterus; species Protopterus annectens. The sequence continues at coordinate 1,896,332,359 of NC_056732.1, read as the reverse complement.
CTACACACTACTGAGAGTCTATTTATGCTTGGTATCCAAAGCATCCTTGCATCCCCCTCTGGAACTTTGACATACCTGCAAAATGAACAGCACAAGAGCTACTAGATATAGAAGTTATGTTCTTACCATAACGTTCCATGTTAGTTGTCTTCTTCTCGCCTTCTTCTTGCTGGATGGGTTCGGAGCCGACCTCGGCTCCGACTCGGCCACTCTAAAAGCTCGAGAGTTGGTTCCACCGGCTCGAGGCTCCCCTTATATCCCACAATGCTAGGCGAGAGTTACCTCAGATCTCGTTTGTAAGCTAACCCCAGCTTATAACAATAACAGTATAACTGTAAAACAGAATCCACCTCTAACAACAGGAAGAAAGAAGGGTGACCTACATCCTGAACCAAGAAATATGCATAATAGCATATGACTAAGAAAGAGGTGGTAGAAAGAGAGGTCACGATCACAACTCCTCTAGGTCTGTCCAGGCCAGGGGGAAGGAGGGTGGGACAAGAAGAAGGCGAGAAGAAGACAACTAACATGGAACGTTATGGTAAGAACATAACTTCTATATGTTAAGTTGTCTATCTCGCCTTCATTCTTGCTGGATGGGACCGCCCCTAGCACCTTGTCCCGGTGGCCTAACGGAACAGACTCCTGAGAACAGTGGAACCAAAGTTAGCTCTATGCCTAGAAGCTAAATCCAACTTATAATGAGAAATAAAAGTGTGAGGAGTAGCCCAAGTAGCCGCTGCACAAATGGTGTCAATAGGCAGTCTGTCTTGGAAAGCTAAAGAAGTAGCCAAAGCTCTGGTGGAATGGGCTTTAGGTTTATTAGGCAATTTCTGTTGTCTAATTTCATATACCAGGGAAATCAAAGATGTTAGCCATCTGGATAATGATACCTTTGAAACTGAAAGTCCCTTTCTGCTTTCCGCATAGGAGACAAACAGCTGATCAGATTTTCTGAATTGTTTTGTTCTATCCAAGTAGTACCTTAATTGACTATGAACATCCAGGCAGTGTAACTTTTGTTCAGACCTATTGGAATACTCTGGAAAAAAGACAGGGAGGTCAATGCTTTGGTTTAGATTTGATGTTGAAACCACCTTAGGCAAAAAGGACGGGTTAGTTCGTAAGGATACTCTGTCCTTATGGAACAAAAGATAAGGAGGACGACAACTGAGTGCTTGAAGTTCTGAAACTCTTCTGGCTGATGTAATAGCCACCAGAAAGAGAGTTTTCCATGATAATAATTTCAAGGAACATGAAGCTGCAGGTTCGAAAGGGGAAAGAATCAAAGAAGCAAGAACTAAATTTAGGTCCCAAGGAGAAGGAGGATTTCTTATAGGAGGTCTGAGAAGAAAACTCCTTTCAAAAAGGCTTTGCAAAGTTTGTGGGACATTAGGGCAGATTCAGAAATACCCACATGGAAGTTAGAAATAGCTGCCAATTGAACCTTAAGAGTAGATGGAGATGAACCTGCATGGAAGAGTTCAGCTAAATAATCAAGGACTAATTGGATGGAAGCGGTGAAAGCATCTATGTCCTTTCCTTGTGCCCAATATGAGAAGCGTTTCCACTTACTCAAATAAATCTTTCGAGTGGAAGATTTATGGGAAGCTATCAATATATCTCTAACAGAGTGAGATAATTGAGGAAGCCTGGCTACGGTTGGAATTGGAGGAACCAAGCAGTGAGGTTCAGAGAGGGGAGGGAGCGATGAAACTGACCCGACTGGTGGATCAAAAGATCTGGAACTAGGTCCAGATTCCACGGTCGCGCCAAAAGAAATTGATGTAGAAAGGGGAACCACACTTGTCGAGGCCAGTAAGGAGCAATGAGGATCAATGAGGCCTTCTGAGCGATAGCTTTCTGTATTACTTGAGAGATCAGTGGGAAAGGAGGAAATGCATACAGAAGTCCCTGGGGCCAAACTTGGACTAGAGCGTCCCTGCTGGGTTGGCCTGGTAAAGGGAATAGAGTGAAATATTCTCTGCACTTGCTGTTTTGGGGAGTAGCAAAAAGATCGCAGCAAGGCTGACCCCACTTGAGAAAGATTTCTCTCACTACAGAGTCTTTCAGAGACCACTCGTGAGGCATGAGTATAGCTCTGCTCAACTTGTCCGCAATGTGGTTGGACTTCCCGGGGATGTGCGTTGCTATCAGAAAACGCTGAGAAGAAATCACCCATTGCCACAGTCTGAGTGCTTCTCGACACAGGGGGTATGATCTGGTTCCGCCTTGTTTGTTGATGTACCACACTACAGACATATTGTCTGTCTGGATTGCAATCGTTCCCAAGGGAAGAGAGTCTTGAAGGGCTTGCAACGCTAAAAGCACTGCTCTCATCTCCAGAACATTTATGTGCAAGTGGCATTCGCTTGGTTGCCATGTGCCCTGGACTGTCCTGCCCTGATAATGCCCCCCCAACCCGATCAGGAGGCATCCGCTGTCAGAGTAGCAACCGGAGGAGGTGGAACAAATGGTCTTCCCGACAGGAGCTGGGGGGAAGACATCCACCACATGAGATGCTTTTTGCACGCTTGCGTGATCATAATGGTGTGAGACATTGGAAGTTCCTGGTATGACCATTGAGTAAAAAGCATCCACTGAAGGATCCGCATGTGGTATCTGGCCAATGGAAGGAGAGGTATGGCCGCTGCCATGATTCCCAACACCTTTAGAACTAACCTGGCTTTGACTGTTGTTGTTGAGAAGTGACACCAATTTGTGAATGTCTGATATCCTTTGGTTCGTTAGCCTTGCAGACATGTTTATAGTATCTAAATTTGCGCCTATGTAGGTAATAGTACGACAAGGCGACAAAACAGACTTTTCGCAATTTATTGAAATACCCAGTTTTTGACAAACGCGAAAAGTATAATCTCTGGCCATCAGAAGGAGATGCTTGGTGGGAGCTGTGAGAAGCCAGTCGTCCAAATATGGAAACACCTGGAATCCTTGTCGTCTCAGGTGAGAAGCTACCACTGCCATGCATTTGGTAAACACCGGGGCAGTGGTGAGACCAAAGGGCAGGGCCCTGAACTGAAAATGACTGGTTCCCAGCCTGAAGCGGAGGAATCTTCTGGAGCGCCTGTTCATTTTATGTGATAGTACGCATCCCGAAGGTCTATAGAGCACATCCAGTTTCCTTTGCCCAAAAGGGGAAGAATGGATTGCAGCGTGACCATCCAAATCTTGTTTTCTTGACTGATTTGTTCAAGACACTGAGATCCAAAATCGGTCTCCAGTCCCCTGTTTTCTTTGGAACTAAAAAGAACCTTGAGTAGATTCCGGATCCTTGTTGGTCTGCTGGCACTGGCTGAATTGCTCTTTTGCAAGCAGTTTTGAAATTTCCAAAGCTGCTATATCCCTTTGAGCGGTGGAACATCTGGAAGGGATTTTTGACTGATTTGGAAAACGAAGAAAGGGGATAGAATAGCCTTCGAAATGATGGACTGTACCCATTTGTCTTGAGTCAGGGATAGCCAGGCTTCTGGGTACAGTGACAATCTTCCCCGACTGCCTCCGAAGATGGGCAGTCGGGCAACACCTCAGGGATGCTGAAAGGGCTTGTCAGGAAAGGCTTCCCGATTGCCCTGGTTCTGCGGACCCCCCCTGCCCCTAGGGCGACGTCTACCATTGTTATTCCCACCTCTGCCTTTGGTAGGAAAACGACTCTGTCGTCAGGCTAAGTCCCTTGAGATTGTTTACGGAACCACATCTTCCCACCCTTCTGGCCTTTGGGGTAAGGCCTAGAAGGAGTCGAAAAACGGACTCCGACGGCAGAAAGGGTCTTGCCATCAGTCTCGCACCTAGTCAGGGTTTCTTTCACTTGAGGACCAAAGAGAGATGATCCATCAAAAGGGGAGTTCGTGAAAGACGCCTTGAAAGGGTCTGCAAATTGCATAGCCGCATCCAGGCGTGCCTACGTAAGGCTACACCTGTCCCTGCGGCTCTGCTCGCTCCATCGGCCGCATAAGAGAGGAGGCGCATGGAGGAGTTGGATATGGAATTAAGGGTAGCCAGCTGCGTGTTCATCTTTTCTTGGAAACCCGCAGCTGTAGGATCCTTTAACATTTCACTCGCTTCCTTGATCAAGTCCCTTTGAAGACGAGTGAAATGGCACAGATAGTTCAGCGAACGCATGGTAAATGTCGCTGAGGAGAACATCCGCTTCCCGTACCTATCCATGGACCTAGATTCCTTGTTAGGTGGATGGACAGGCACTGAAGGATCAGCCAGTTCCTTCTTTGTGGCAGCAGCTACCACCATAGCATCCACAGAAACTCCTTTTGATAAAAATTGCTTGTCTGATGGAGCTGTGATGAACTTAGAGGGTCTCCTGGGAGTGGGGTCCACTGAATCAGGAGCCGCCCATGCCTTCTTAGCAACCACCTGCATGAGGGGGTCAATGGGACGGGACACCCAGGAGGTGGAAGGACGAGAGCCAAACGCCTCAAGATACACAGATTCGTCCTCCGAAGGGTTGAGGGCTGGCCAATTTCCCCTCTGTTTCAGGATCTCCAGAATGTCTGCAAATGAGACATCTTCAGAAGGGGAACGGGGGGAACCCTCAGAATCATCCAAATCTGTGTCTGACGTGATAGACTCAGGTGAGTCAATGTGTTTCCTCTTGCACTTCCTCTTCCGAGGGGGCTCTTCTGCCAAATCAGGAGAGGCCTCGGAAGAAGATGAAATCCCCACAGGGGGCTCCTGAGGAGCTGGCTCTCTGCGGTCCGGGATGAGGGAGTGAGTCGACTTACCCTGAGGCAATATAGAGGGAGGGGCGGACGGAGACGACTGTGGAGTAGAGCCAGGCTCTAACACACTCCGCATGACCTCGAATGCACCCCTGTCAGGCAGAGCCAGAGGTCCCCGCTCCGAGGAGCTAAGAACCCCTCTCGGCACCGACAGTGATGGCTCCGAGGCCGATGTCGGAGCCGAACTCACCAGCGCTGAAGCCCCGAGAGGGAGAGGGGGGTCGGACAAGGGTCCGATGCCACTCACCCCTCGAGCCGACGAGGGAAGTCCGGCCGAGATTCTTCCAAAGAAGAAAACGGAGCGACGACGGAGCCGAAGACAATTGTCTCGGCCCGGTAATCACAGTCTCGGTTCCGACGACCCGGCCCGAACTCAAGAGAGTCAAGGAGGAAAAAGTTGATGGACTGGGGCAGGCACCGACTGATGAGTCGGGCTCTGAAGCATCTGGGCTAGTGCCTCGGACTTAAGTAGTCGACTCACTACCCTCTGAAGGTCATGATCGGACAGCCTCGATGACCTAGAGGAATGAGACCTTTGGCCGCTCAGACAGCAGGGGAGATCCTGGAGCCGAATGAACGGAGCCAAGAGATGGTGACCTAGACCTCTTCTAGTTGTCGGCCCGAAGGTCTGGTCGGAGCCGACACGGAACTCAATAACCTCGGCCCGCCGAGCCGAGGGAGCCACAGAAACTGTGGACTGAGACTTATCGGCTCCAGCCGGAGCCGATAAAGGCAAAGGTTGAGCAACCTGAGGTCTCGGCTCAGAAGCCGGAGCCAAGACCTCGATGCATTAGAGGGCTTCCTGTTGAAACTGACAGGGAATCCTCTGGCTTCAGTAAGCCTCTAAGAATTAATTTGTTTTTTCTTTCCTGCAGGACCCTGGGGCTGAAGCCATGGCACACAGCACAGGAGTCCTGCAGGTGCAAAGGCCCCAGACAATAGACACAAGAAGTGTGAGCGTCTGTCAGAGACATTTTCTGACAGCACGCATCACACTTCTTGAATCCGGAGACCTTTGCTTCTTTGGACATTTCCCTGACTAACAGGTGTACACAAACACACACCCAAACACACAAGTTATACCCTGTCAGGAAAAAATAATTTTAGTAGTAATACTAGAATTTAAAGTACACTAAACTAAAGTAAACTACAAGAAACACAAACACTCCACTAGGGAAGGAAGGCCTAAGGGCCCAAAGGAAGAACCAAAGGTTCTTTGGTAAAGAAACGGAAAATTTAGGGTCGGGGATAAAGTTTTGTAATCTACACTAACTAAGAAAGAAATTTAACTTAAAAGGGGTTTAAAAGAGTAACTTTTACAAGAAAAATTAACACTCACCAGGAACCGGTAGAAGCAACCAACCTCGAAGCTGTAGCGGCAAACGAGATCTGAGGTAACTCTCGCCTAGCATTGTGGGATATAAGGGAGCCTCGAGCCGGTGGAACCAACTCTCGAGCTTTTAGAGTGGCCGAGTCGGAGCCGAGGTCGGCTCCGAACCCATCCAGCAAGAATGAAGGCGAGATAGACAACTTAACATCTAAAGATTTAAACGTAGCTTGTGATTTAAATAGGACATGTTGGAGGGACAGGTATGTATCTCAGAATTTCCATCCAAGTGAAGCAGAGCCCTTGCTTAAACACTACTCAAGAGCAACCTGGACCAATAGGTAGGAAATTGGAAATTCACCACTGTTCTGATACCTATGTCTCTGACTGAGGCAGCCATTAAATCATGCTTTAACTCATATCCCTTAAAATAACCTCTAAGGCACAATAACTAATGGCATACGTTTATTTTGCAAGGCTACACTTATGAAGGCCCCAGTGGTCATTAGCCTAGTAAATACCTATGAGAAATCTTTGCATCTCCTTCCAAGTATGGTGGCAGCTACACAGGTATCATGTGAAAGTTCATAGTTATCACTCAACATTTTATTTACCCCTCTCCCCTACCTTTTCATAACTAAGCCATCAGCTGTCCAGAGCTTCTCTACTCATTCAATAGGTCATTAATTCTACCACACCCTCTTTAGCCTCCCCCTCCTGACTGAACCCAAACTATGCCTGGGTCCAATGAAAAGATTGAGGACATTTCTGAAATGTCATACTGCTGCCAAGGAATGTGCCCTAAATCTCACCAATCCGCAGCAGTCTTGCAAGCTCCACAATGGATGCCCTCTGAATGTGCATATGCAGCATCCACACTGAGTGACCAACCAAGCATGTCCCACTATGCTGGAAAGATGGAAATGGAGAACACTGGGTCATGCCAGTGTTTTTATGCAACTCTCACAATGTTTCAGTAGTGGAGTACTTCTTGCAGTGTGCTGCTTGCCAGATTATTAATGCTGCATAGGCAGCCTCTCTCCCTCCAGGATGGGGGAGCAGGCATCATCGTTAATGCAATCCGGGCCCTCCAGCATGTGGGTTGCTAGTCAAAGAAAGGTCATCTGGGGATGCAATCAAGGGTTTATCCTTGTGCACCACAGCACCAGTGTCACAAAGGTTTTATCTACCAGTGTCACAAAGGTTTTATCTGTATAATGGATGTACAGACCTCGTTTCAAATAAGGCTTATGCATCAGGCTATTACTTTCTAGGTTACTCTTAGGAGGCAAAGTTGAAAGGAACCACTACGAGAAAACAATCTGTTCGAACTGTAGCTTTTGTTTTACTTTCACCCCCATACTCTTCTTCTTTTGGCTTTTTCCCGGTTAGGGGTCGCCACAGCAGATCACCTGTCCGCACATGACTGGCAGTGGAGTTTTACAGTGTCGAGTTGCCAGCCGGGCGCCCAACCTTCCACTGAAGGTACACACATGCACACACTCATGCCTAGGGCCAATTTTAGTGTCCAATCCACCTACAGCATGTCTTTGGGATGGGGGAGGAAACCGGAGCACCAGGAGGAAACCCACGAGACCACAGGGAGGACATGCAGACTCCGCACAGAAGGCACCCCGGCCGAGGATCAAACCGGAGAACCTCTTGCTGTGAGGCGACAACGCTAACCGCTGCATCACCCTCATACTCTAAATGCATAAATTAACTCCATGGCTGGATGATACTGACAGGGAAAAAAACAACCAATACACAAAACTCATCTTGCTTCAGTGCAATCTCACAGTAGAGCAGATATGCATGCAATGACAGCTGAGGAGGTGAAGTGCCGGAGTGTGGCTCTTCCATTATTTTAACATGGAGCCTACATTTGATAATTTGTAGATTTCCACTGTGGCAACCCAATCAATATCTTCTAGCATGGCTCTGAAAGTAGACAACTTGGGCTAGTAATGTGGCACAAAGGGTTAAAGCGCTGAATACAAGGTAAATGGAGTTTAGTTAGCAGCTTGGGAGTCTGAGGAGCTGGCAAGGAATGGTGTTCATGCTCTTCCTGGGAGGGGAGAGTGCACAGGGCACAGAATGCGAATAGTATTCCTGCCAAAGACTAGGGAAACAGATGGCACCTTACTAACATCAGCTCCTAGTACTAGTGAGAAGTGAACTGGCACAGTTCACCTACTGTACACCCCAACTAAGGGATACTACTGTGGATGTGTGAAGAGGAAGAGAAAGACCATGTTGCAGACCCAGGATGCCTTGATCTTCTTGCCAACCCCGATCGTTATTGGAACAAGTACGAGGAACGCTAGGCAGGGTAAGTAGACTCTGTGAACAGGAGGAGGCACCAAAGTCTATTGATAGACAACTGTGTAGGAGAAAAAAATGAGGGGGGGGGGAACAAATCAGAACCTGGAAGATACAGTGTATGTACAAAAAAGCAAATTTGCACTAAAACTAATACATGCTGCAAAAGAATGAATGTAAACGTTTATGCAACATAAAAAAAAAAAAAAAAGTTATGTACTCACCATACTGATCCACCTGAGTTGTTGCTTTTTATTTGACTTCAACCTGTGGGAATACGGATCTGATACATGCCCAACTTAGCCACATTTTCCAGCATCTGATCCCAGCTCCAAGCTCCTCCTCTACCCATAATGCCCGTTTCCCTCCTCCCCTCAGATCAAGTTTGCTGCCAACAGTAGCATCCCGATCGAACCAAGTGTCTAACCCTCTGGCAGCAGTACCCTGAAAGCACCATAAGGAAGACAAAGGCTTACCAGAGTAGTGGCTATGCTTCTTCCATCCGGTTCACCACACAACCCACATAAGGCAGGGGGAAGGAGGGAGGGATGGTTGAAGACAAATGAAAAGCAACAACTCCGATGTAATGTTATGGTGAGTACCAGACTTCTCAACCATACCGAATTCCTCGGTATTTACCGGTTGAGGGCAAAATATTGGGGTGTCATGAATTTCCGAGTGGCACCCTTAATTTCCAAATTTCCCGGTCTTTTTTTTTTTTTTGTTGTACATTAGCACTTTACCACTTTTAATTTACAGCCGATGTCACCACCCATCACCAGCCTACAGGGGCATGCGTGATGACATCATCTACTGCCTGTTGGACTGGAGGGAAATAGGGTAAGGAATACAAACAGCAATGGTGGCAGATGTGCGCATAAGTTTTAGTCCACCCAGCTTCCAAGTAAGAAAAGTGTCATCTCATCTAACAGTGTAATTTATTTTGCTAATGTATTTCTTTATTTATTTTACTACTGGGCAAGTGGGCAAATCTTTCTGCCACTGGGTCACCGCCATTTCCATTTATCTGCCGCAACTTTCTGCTGTGGGTCTGTTTCAGTGTATCTACTTGCTGGGTTGGACTGCATTTGTTTCAGTTTATCTGCTGGCCAAGTGTCACATATGTTATGTTATTTGCTCTGCTCATTAGGTAGGGTTGCAGGAGTGTGTGCCACAGCCATTTCAATTTTATCTCATCTGCTGGCCAAGTGTTGCAATTAATTTATTTTATAAGTCCATTCATTGTTGTGCATTTATCTGCTGCTGAACTGGAAAGTTTTATCTGCTGTTGGGCTGTTTTAACTGTGCAAGTTCTGCCATTTCAGATTGCACTGTGTGTGTGTGTGTGTGTGCGCGTGTGTGTGTGTGTGTGTGTGTGTGTGTGTGTGCGTGTGTGTGTGTGCGTGTGTGTGCGTGTGTGTGTGTGCGTGCGTGTGTGCGCGTGCGTGCGTGTGTGCGCGTGCGTGTGTGTGCTGCTGGATTGCATTAAACAGCCCCAGGCCTCCACTGAAAATGGACCTGTGTCCAGTCGGACTTTCCCAGTAAACAAATGTAAAATAAATAAAATAAATCTGACCTCAAAACAGTGCCAAGTGGAGTGCCACAGGGTTCCGTCCTGGGACCTCTCCTGTTTGGTATCTACTTCTCAGAAGTACAGGCTAACACAGAAGGCTTCTGGCTGACTAAGTTCGCAGATGACTGCAAAACAGAAGCCATAGTAAAGTCCCCAAATAGTAAAGTCCCCAAATGATGTGGACATCCTACAGAAGGGCCTCACCAAGACAAATGCCTGGTGTCAGAGCCATGGCCTCAAGCTCAACGCCAAAAAGTGCAGTGTCATCCCCTTTGGCAAAAACTCTGTACCCATGAACTACAACATAGGCAGCAATCTACTTAACACCGAATGTGTGATAAGAGACCTTGGGACCCAAGTGGACAGTAGTCTCTCCTTTGATAGTCACATTGGCACAGTAGTCAGGAAGTCCTTCTACGTGGCACACCATCATAAAAGGGCTCTCATCCAGGAAAAAAAGAGGTCATTGTTCCCCTCTACTCGTCACTCATTAGACCCATTACAGAGTACACCACTTTTGGAATGTACCTCACAAGACATCTGCAGCAGCTGGAAAGGCCACAGAAGTACCACACAAAGAGGATTACTGGCCTCAAACAAATGCCCTACACTGACCGCCTCAAAAAACTCCAGCTTTACTCGGTACCATATCGCCTTCTCCGAGATGATCTCTGCCTAACATATAAAGCTATGTCAAACCCAGAGCTGTTGGACATGCTACACCTAAAGAAATCCCAATTCCTCCAAGCTACATGCTCTAGGGACCTAAACCTTGTCACCACAATAAACAGGACACACTGGAGGGATAGATTCCTGTCCCAGAGACTTCCTATACTCTGGAACAAGCTACCCATCTATGTCAAGCAAAGTTCTTCATTAGCACTCAAGAAAAATCTTAATGAGTGGATGGGAAATAGGAAATACACCCCAGGGATCACTTCTGTGTCTCTGCTGGACAGTGGCACAGGAAAAAAACTTTCTTGGGTGGCGTAAGCTATGGTACCTTGCTGGCTAGGCTTACGTAGGCCCTTGGGCCGATAGCCTAGTACCTACCTATAAACCTATGAAATAAACTTTGTTGGGCCATAGTTCTTTATTTTAAATGCTCCTGAGCTGGAAAGTTTGCTGTTGGGCCATTCAGGTTTATGCAAGATCTGGTGTGTGTGTGTGTGTGTGTGTGTGTGTGTGTGTGTGTGTGTGTGTGTGTGTGTGTGTGTGTGTGTGTGTGTGTGTGTGTGTGTGTGTGTGTGTGTGCTACCTTTACTTATTTAACGGCTGAGCTTTTATTTAACGGCTGCAGGCAGGGTTACATTTGTTTATGGCTGCAGGCTCTGTGCTAGTGCGCTTTTCATTTTACATTAATGAACAGTTACAGGCTTTCTTTTACTTATTGGCTGCAGTGTGTGTGTGTCTGAGTGAGACCTGGTGATAACATTCAACAGCCATTTCCCATTTCTTCTTCACCATGTGTACAAAAGCCATGTACAAGTAACAAATGCATTCTGGCTTATAATACTTCCACACTAAAACATTTGTCATCTACAGCATTTCATTTTTTTTATTTAACTGAGTGTAAGAATACGGATAACTTGTTGCTTTAATCTCCATTTGAAATGATACATTTTTCAAATAGCTGTATTACATGTTAAAAATATTGGGCTGATGTGAAGATGGTCATATTACTCATTCCATAAAAAAATGTGTGGTGGGGATGCAATTCATCCTGACATAAGGCTCCAGTTCCTTTTTCATAGCATAGGTTGCCTGAACACTAAACCCATCCTGTTGTTGGCATGCTCACTACATGGATGCTGCTGCCTCTATAAAACATGAGACTGGAACAGCACACCCACAAACCTATATACTTAAACCTTAAATATAAATGTTCTCTTTTCTTTCCTTCATTTTCTGCAACAGTCCTAATGTTATGCAAAAAAAAAAAAAATAGAATTGCTATAAGGAATTTGATGGTTTTATCCTAATTTTATGTTGAAAAATAGTATTGCTGTGAAGAATTTCATGTTTTTATTATAGAGTCTGGGCTGAAGACTATTCTGTGCTTATTCAAAACCCCTTGTGATCTGGGCTGGTATACTATCTCCTCAATAAGTCTGCAGTCAGAGCTAAGAGATCAACTTTGGTAGTCTGTTCTTCAGTTTGTATTTGAGAGTTGGTATCCCACAATTCCACCGGAGTGGGTGGGGGGTACATAATTATGCATGCAAATGTTAAGTTAATCAGCATACAGATTTGTACCTATTTTTCATGGGCCTTTGTCCAGACTTTTTATGTTAACAGGTTGAGAGGTATGGTGAGTACATAACTTTTTTATCTGAAGTTATTTTCACTTGATCTTCAACTTGTGGGACAGAGTCCCCAGCTACTAAAAGACCCTGGGAAGTCCTCATGGAAGGATATTCTGGAGCACAGTGGAAAGGATGCCCTACCTCTGGACAGGAGATCCAACATATAATGCGAAATAAACGTGTGCAATGATGCCCAAGTAGCTGCAGAGCAAATGTCATCCAAAGAAACCCTAGACCAAAAGGCCGTTGAAGTAGCCACAGACCTGGTAGAATGCACCTTGACCGGACCTGGTCGAAATAATCCTTTGGCTATATAGGCCAGAGCTATGCATTGAGAGATCCAATGAGCAATGATTACCTTGGACACAGGTTTCCCTAAGAAAGGCTTAGAAAAGGAAACAAAAAGCTGATCATACTTAACAAAAGGACTTTGTTCTATGCAAATATACATGTAATTACCTAAGAATATCAAGCAAATGCAGTGTATACTCTCCCTTATTTTGGAAGTTCGAAAATAAAACAGGAAGACCGATGACCTTGTTAATGTTAGATTTTGAAGCCTTTTTTGGAAGGAAGGGTTGGTCTGTAAGGTAACCCTGTCTTTATGAAAAACCATAGAAGGGGGCTTGACAGATGAGGCCTGAATCTCCAACACTCTTTTAGCCGAGGTAATAGCAACAAGAAAAGCTGTCTTCCAAGACAGGAACTGTAAATCCACTGCAGCTACTGATTCAAAGGAGGAGGAGACCAAGGCCCGTAGAACTAGAGTAAGATCCCAAGGGGGCCTAGGGTCCTTGACTGGAGGCCCAAGTTAAAAGGTACCTTTCAAAAAGGCTTTACAAAGCTGGGAAGAAGCTAGGAAAGCTGAATTACCTCCTATATGAAAACTGGAGACAGCTGCCAGCTGAACCTTTACTGTAGAAAAACTAGCACACGGATGAAAAATATCTGCCAGAAATTCCAAAATGGAGTGACAGGAGCATTGAAGGGGTCCAAATCATGCTGAGACGCCCATATCAAGAAACGTTTCCACTTACTGGAACAAACCTTGCTGATGTAAGATTTGTGAGCAGCTACCAAAATCTTCTTAACCGGAGAAGACAGCCCGGGAGTCTTAACTATCACTGGAACTGGAGCAGCCAAGCTGTAAGCTTTACACTGACTAGATCTGGGTGTGGGATCCCTGAGGGATGCGAGATCAGATCTGGAACCGGATCGAATGTCCGAGAAGGACACACTGTATGAGACCACAGAGAGGGGAACCAACCTTGGTGAGGCCAGAAGGGTGCAATGAGAATCACTAAGCTCCTCAGCCATCGAGCTTTCTGTACATATTCCGGAATCAGAGGGAGTGGAGGATAAGCATACAGAAGACCGGAGGGCCAAGTATGAACTAGAGCATTTCTGGAGGACTCTCCCAGAGGGGGGGTTCAGAGTGGAACACTCACTGCACTTCGCATTGGAAGGAAAGGCAAAGATCGCAGCAAAGCCGACCCCACTTTAGAGAGATCTGCTCCACTACTGAAGGATTTAGAGACCACTCATACGCCATCAGAATAGATCTGTAAAGCCTGTCTGCCAGAATGTTGGACCTCCCCGGATTGTGTGTTGCCACCAGAAAACGGTCGGTGGAGATCGCCCATTCCCACACATGGCTTCAGGACAAAAGGGATAAAACCTGGTTCCCCCGTTTGTTGATGTACCAGACTACAGACATAGGTTCATAGATTAGTACTAAGCTAACTGCCCTTGCAAACCATTTTAAGCCTAGCCAATTATCCCTTGTGAGATTCAAACCTCACACCTTCTGCTTGTAAGGCAAACACCTTAACCATTAGGCCACCCTCCCAACCCTTGAGATTTGAACTCATGACCCCTGGCTTACGAGACCAGTGCTCTAACCCCTGAGCTACAGAGCCACATGTTTTCCGTCTGGATTGCAAAGGTCCCTTGGGGAAGATGGGCATAAAGAGCTTGCAACGTCAACTGCACCGCCCTCATCTCCAAGATGCTGATATGCAGATGGGTCTCCAGGGAAGACCACATGCCTTGGATTGTCCTTCCCATGCAATGCCCCCCCTCCCCAAGTAGGGAGGTGTCCGTGGTCATTGGGGTGGGAAGGATAAATGGGCGATCCAGAAAAAGGTCTGGGAATTGAAGCCACCAGAGAAGTGAATCCCTGCAGGCCCAAGACAAACGAACTGGAAGAGATAACGGCAGATCTAGCAAGGACCACTGGACTGCAAGGGTCCATTGGAGAACCCTCATATGCAGATGAGCAGTGGGGATCAGAGGGATCGTGGCCACCATGGACCCCAAAGCTCGAAGAACCAACTCCACAGGGGAATGCTGGGTCTGAACAATGCACAACACATGATGTCTGAGGGACTGAAGTCTGTAGAAAAATCTTGCTAAGAGTGTACCTAACCAAGCCTCAATGAAGTCTAGAACTTGAACTGGATCCAATAGGGACTTGTTGAGATTTACAGTTATGCCCAGCTGGTGGGCAGTCTTGAGAATGAGAACCCTGGCTACACAGAGGCAGTGCCTGAACGGAGTGGAGTGGAGAGACATATCTGGGTTGGGTTTTTGGACAGACCACCCACCACACTGGTGTAGGATTTCCATGATGTTTTAAACGGAAACATCATCGGGGGGAGCAGAGGCAAACCCTCCGCTTCCTCTAAGTCAGTGTCTTGTGTGAGGGACTCCAGCGTGGAGTCTAAGTGCCTCCTTTTACATGTATGTTTCCAAGGGAACTCCTCAGTGGGGGGTCTCTGGGGAGGACTCAAACTTCTGGTCATTCTCAAGGGGAAACTTCCTGGGGCAGAGAGGCAACAGGCTGTCCCCTGAGGGGTAGGATGGTGGAATCCAGACCAGAAGGAGAGGGAGCCAGGATGGACTCAAAGGACAATAGCATCAAAAGCAGAGGGAGAATGAATCCTGGAAGATGGGACCAAGGCCGGATCTGTAACCCTCTGATACAATGGGGGAGCCGGATCCGAGACTCTAAGTGGAAGTGTCAACTCAGAAAACCTCAAAGCAGACACCACCCCTTTGGATCCAACGTTGAGGCTACACCTCAGAGAGCCAGACTGCTCCGAACTAGTCTGAGCTGAACCACTCAGGGCAATTGTCAGGCTAGAGATACCTAGTACAATCAGCACCATCCCCTCGACACTGAGAGGCCTCACACCCAAGGACTCCTAAGCCAGAGGTTGGATCGGAAAAGAAGCAATTTTAACAAAGGCTGACTGCATGCTCCCAAGCCCTGGAGGGGGAGGGAGCAGGCAAGACTCCCATCTTGATCTGGGTCTGGATGAAATTCCACATCATCCTGTCCACCTCTGCTTCATAAAGACTGCTGGTGGACCGGACAGAGGAAGCCATGGATATGGGCCTGCAGAGGTGCCAGGGAAAGGCCAATAAAGGGGATCAGCCCCAAGAGACTTCCGGCTCCAGAGAAAAGCGTGGCGACTGGAGCAGAGGGGAGCCCAGGCTGGAAGCCGGTGAGACAGTCGGGGGCTCAGCCGAGGAAGCAAGGTCAGAGGACCGCTTCCTGGGCCTATCACACTCTTTTTGTTGGTGCTTCTCCCTGTCTCGGCCCTCTTGGTGGGAAGTCCCAGAGGCTGGGGCAGAGGAAAAAGCAGAAGCCTCAGCGGAAGGTGCAGGAAGGAGGCCCTTTAAGATCGAAATGTTCCTCCTGTCGATCAAGTCGCGTGGGGGTTGAAGCCCTCGCAGATCGAGCAGGAGGTGTCTAGGCATGGGACTCCCAGACAAAACCCATACAGAGTGTGGCCATCTGAAGGGGGGGGAGCTTATGGCAACATACTGTGCATTTCTGAAACCCTGCTGGATTAGGGGGTCTCTGCCATGGTAAAGGACCACATGTGCGCTCATACACATACACACACACACACACACACACACACACACACACACACACACACACGATAGGGAAAGGTAAGAGGAAAAGAAAAAAAGGAAAGGAGCTTTTTTTTTTGGATTACAGAACTGAAGTCAGAGCAAGAAGGGTAGGGTATAAAGGGCTAAACGAGTTAGAAAAGAGAAGGCCAGAAAAAATATTAAATTCACTTACCAGGAACTTGGAACAACAGACAACGATGCTGACTGGAAGCGCAGCAAACAAGATCAGAGGGGAGGAGGAAGACAGGGGCATTATGGGTAGGGGAGAAGCTTGGATCCAATGCTGGAAAATATGTCCGAGTCGGATTTGTACTGGATCTGTATTCCCAAGATCAAATGAAAACAACTTCAGATCACAAATGTTATGTGGGTACATATAACACGAAGTACCTTACTGGTTCTGTTCTAATGTTGCATGCCTAACTTATCTGCCTTGTTTTCTCTTTCTGAAATGAGCTTGTCAACCCCAATGGCAGGACTAAAGCAGCATCTAGACCATTAATCTCTTAATTCTGAGTCATTAGTATGCTAAATCTAAGATGTACACTTGTAATTGAGCTTCAGAAAAGTAATACATGCAAACTAGGCAAGCCAAAAAAGCACATACCTTTTTTTCTGTGATGTGATGCGTCTTCCCCAGGAACTTTGTAACATCCTGGATCTGTTTTAGTTGCTCAACTTCAGCAATACTACCATATACAGCCTTTACACGGCTTAAAGCAACTCCAGCTTCGCTCTTTGGATCAAGACGTTTTCTGAAATTCCCATGCTTGTCTTTAAGGTCTTTTATAAGTGCTTCCAGCTCCTTATACCATTCCTGAGAACAAAAATGTAGAAGTACACATTTAGAGGAGGATGCCTGAAAAGCTTTCACTTGACATATAATAAAGTGAGCGATTATATGCCCCCCAAATTAAAGGATGCTTATCAAGAGAACAATCAGCAGTTCAGCAAATGAAGAAGGAAATTCATAGTCTTCAGCAGTTTTCTATTTCCTTCAACCAAACAGTATTCAGGTAGACCAAAAGGAATAATGCTGCCCAGATGAAAGTACAGTTATGTAAAATCTTACCTTAACAGCAGATGTCCTTCTCTTCACTGTTGCAGTATTCATTACAATAGGGATTCCCTGATAAGGATAGCCCAACATCCGGCAAGTATACCAAAGCCTTAGGTTGAAATATGGATGTTGTACATTACACATATGTCCCGCCACTCATGGAGTAGGGCATAAAGGTGACATACAGATGTACCTCCCTCAGAAATGAAAAGCCCCAAGAGGAATTATATCCCAATGAGTAAAACAGAAACATGAGCATCCAGAGGGAAAAAGAAAAAGGGGAATGAGGGAGGGGGGGTGAATACTGCAGTGAACAATACCACATCTACTCTTACAGTAAGATTTTACACAACTGTACTATGTCCTTTCATATCACTGTCACAGTATTCATAAAGTACAGTTGTGTACACTTACCATAAATGTAGATGTTAAGAGTGTATTCACTGTTACAGTCATTACATTTGGGTAATCTGCTGGCAGGTTGCACTCAGTTGGCCTGACTAACAAAGTCTTGGGTCCTGCATCGGTTGCTGTCCCTTCTTCCATGACGTCAGGTCGTCAGGGGTATAAAACATGCAGCCGACGCCATTACATCAGTTTTTCTTGCCCCAGATGTCAGGTGCCCCCCAAATGGGGAGGAAAATATATATAAATTAAATTATATACTAAATTTTGGCATTTAAGTGTGTTTTTGAAGATATTTTTGCAGTTTCATCAAGAGTTTAACTATACTATATTTAGAACCCATTTGTCCTGGGTAATAAGTTGCCAGTTTCGTGCATGAAGTGCCAGTTTTCTCCACAAAGGGACGTCTAAAAGATAAGTGCTTGGTGATTGTAGAGGGATGTCATTGAGACTGTTTACCATAGGGAGGTGCCTTGTTGTTTCCAGACTTGGAGGTGGAGGCACCCCATTGTTTTGTTCTAAAAGATCCTTGTGACTGAAACCTGGAGCCTTTGGAATGTCTGGATTTGACTTGAGCGGCTCTCGAAGGGACTGGAAAGAACCAGTTCTTAGGCGGCCAGTGCCTGCTAAATCATGGAGGCTGCACTTGTAAGAAATCTATCTCAGGTTGCATAGATTTTGCTTTATCTTCAATCTTTTTTTAACACTTCTGCCTTATTACCAAAGAGACGGTCCTGTTGTAAAGAAGCATCCAACAATTTTGCTTTAACATGATCAGGCAGAGTTTGCTCTTTGAGCCAAGCATGCCTTCTAGCACAGATCCAGTTACTGCAGCCCTGCAAGAGGCCTCCAAGGAATCAAAACCACATTGCAAAGTATGTTTTCCAACTTGTTCAGCTGAATGTAATAAAATCCTGAAAATCTTTATTTTCCAGACAGTCAGAAATCAACATAATTTTCTGTTTAAGTAGTCCCATAATATGCTGTTGATATTTAAGTATATGAAATTGACTGTTTAAAGCCCTGATTGCCAAGGTTGCAGAAGTGTAAACCTTCTAACCCAATCTGTCCAGCGCCCTGGTATCCCTATCAGAAGGGGTAGGATTTTTAGCAGTAGAGGCCTTAATGCCCTTGGGACCCTGAGAAATGGTTTCAGGATCAGCAGTAGGATTTTTGAAAAGGAATTTGTGGGAGTCAGGAACCCTGTATCTGTCTGGCTTACTTGGAGCCAGAGGCAGAGAATCAGGAGTCATACTAGATTCTGAAAAAACATCAACAATGTCTAGAACAATCCTGACTTTCCCAGTGGAAATGTTCCCTTAAGGTATGTAAAGTTTCCCCAAAAGAGAAATCCTCAAGGGGAAAAGCAGAAGGAATGGAATCTTCTGTGTCAGAGTCCACATAAGTAGGTATAGATAAATCCTGTTCAGTAGAAGAATCAGAATCCTGATCAGAAGATACATAATCAATGTCTTGCCTAGGCCTCTTAGCAGGAGGGGGTTGGCTACCCCTGATCAAGGTAATTAAAACTTCAGCAATTTTGATCATTTGTTTTTTAGGCATAGGAGCCTGCACACGTGGCCCAAGCATTGTTTTTTTAGACTTAGAAGTAGATTTTGGCCTTAGTTTTGAAGATGGTGTTGGTTTAATATACAAATCTTTAGGCCTGGAAACACCCACAGAAGCCGGTGCCTGTACAGCGGCTCCGGACCCATCTAAGGTAGAGACATCCGTGGGTTCAATACTTAAAGCATCTCGCAGCATGCTGAACTCCAAAAGGGTCTCAGTAGAGGCCTGCGAATCAAAAGTAGCGAGCATCAGGGGCTGCGAAAGCGCCTGAGTACCGGCAAACTAGCGACTGGCTTAGGAGAAGCGTCACCATCAGTTTTGGACCTCGACGGCCTGTCTTTTTCTTTACGTTTTTTTTTTTAGGTATTACAGTAGTAGGATTGCTAACCAACGTCATTTCTGGATAGTTAAATCATGAGCCAAAATATTTAGAAGCAAAAATGCACCGACGTTTAATAGTGCGTTGATTAAATCTAGCACAAAACCGACAGCAAGGTACAAAAAGTAAAGAACTAATGGTTTCTTTCATTGAGTTTCTGAACAATAGTTCTGCATATTTTAAATTCACATATGAATGGAACAATTCCAGCATCAACTATTTAGACACTACCATTTTGTTAACTTCGGATGGTTTTCAGTCAAAAATTTATAGGAGAGAGACCTGGTGCAATAATCATCTACATTTTAATAGCAAGCACCCTATGGCTCAAAAGCTTAGCCTCGTTAAAGGTCAGGCTATCCGTATAGCCAGGATGACCTCAGAGAAAGAGGAATTTTATAAAGAAGTGCATAATTTAAGTATTATGTTTATAGAAAGGGGTTACCCTGAAGAGGAGGTACATATGGTTATTGACAAAGTCAAAGGAGGCTGGGGTGGTAGACGTAAACCCTTGATAGGTCTACCTAGTGATTTTGTGGATAAGAAAAGGGAAAACAGTAAAACATTTCAAAGACCATGTATAATTGAGTTTAATGGATTTTCAAGATGTTCACGGACATTATTAGAAGAAATTGGAGTCTACTCAAAACCAATAAGGAACTATTCAAAGTAGTGGGTACAGAACCTATTTTTAACTACAAAACTGGAATGAATTTTAAGAGTGCTTGAACATATGCACAAATCTCATTGTAGTGCAAGGAAGGCTACAACCAATTGTGGCAATTGCAGGGAATGTTCAAACATTTATAAAGAAGATAGCATTAATTTACAAAATGGGTTGGACAGTAAAGTGAAATATTGCAAGGGCAATTGTAACACAAAGATGACTGTATATTTAGCTACATGTACAAACTGTCCAGCTTTCTATATTGGGAAAACCGAGAGGGCTTTCAAGGACAGAATGTACGAACATTCATACAACATTAAAACTAAAAGAGAGACTAGTGCACACTACAAGCATTCTGTGATATGTATTGATTTTAAAGGTTTTAAATTTGGCATCATTGACATGGTTAGAATGAACACCGGGGGGGAGATGTTAAAAATTTGTTATTGAATAAAGAACTTAAATGGCAGTTAAGACTGCGATCCAATTTTCCCCCGGGTTTAAACGAATATATTACCATCAAACCTGTGTTAATAGCAAGAGCAGGGGATGTATAGGCATCTAGTAAGGCATTTTGTCAAAGGTTTATGGTTTCTTGCAAAGTGACATTGATGGTTTTGTTTTCATTTTCTTTTTATTTTGCGTTTATTATGAAAATTGTTTGGTATGGTTTTTAACTAAATTAATGTTAAATAAGATTTCAGTAATATATTTTACGTGATTGTGATACATAATATAAAATATAAAAACTGTAGTGTTTTTTCATGGAAGAATTTTCAGTGATAGTATGCCTTTAAAACTTTGATTGGTTTTAACTACACAAGATATATAAGAACCAAGTAAAGTGGATTGTGTTTATCTGATGAAGTCTCGTTTATCAAGACGAAAGCGCTCATTTTATGTTATAACAAATAAAACTTTCGGCTACCACTTTGGGTTTAGGACTTCTATTTAATTTGGTTGAAGTCTATTCAATTAGTATTTATATATTTTTGGTTATTCAGTTCTTTCGAGGTCTGGCCAGAAGTGGTGCCGTTTGTCTTTCCAGTTTTTGCTGGTGGAATTGAGTAGGATATGGATCCCAGATCTGGAGATTCTACCCTCATTGCTGCTGACGATGAGGTGTTCGATATGGACAAAGTTGTAGCCACCCAAAATGAGCTCCGGAAGGTTAGGGACGAAGTGTCTGCCTTGAAGGGTGAGCTCACGTGGTTGGTGGAGTTGTTTACTCAGAAAGATGATTTTGGTGCCGCCACACATTCAAATTTGGGTTATCCAATTGGTAGACATTCCAGGGAAGTGCCGGTGATGTCTTCTCCATGCTCAGGTACGAACAAGAACCGTGTTGGGGGAAGGAACGCTTTGGTGGAATCTACTGTTGTTTCCGGCCCGTTTCCGAGGGTCCTACAGTAAAACAATGATTTGCCTACTCAAATTAATGGGACTGATACTTCGGGAGCTGTGCAGGGTGCCAACCGAGGACCCGTTGGCTTTAAAGGTACTTTTCATCAAGGCGACTTTTTCAGTAGTCGCAATTTTATTAATGCACACTCTTTGAATAGGAACAATGTGGTTCATAGTGACTTGAATATACAAAACAAAGAGACAATTTCATTTCATGATGTTTTATTAAAAAATTTAAAGTTTGATTGTGGTTCTACTGTTTCGGGTGGTGCTAGTGTGGCTGGTCGAGACGACAGGCTACCCATGTTAAAAGATATGATTTATATGTTTGAAAAAAAGTTATTCAAACTGAAATGTTTGAAAATGGATAATGGTTATTTGAATTGTTGTATAGATTCTAAGGTGGTTCCACAGGGGTTAAGGTTATATAGATATCCCCTTGGTATCAATTATACTGATACTATAGTTAAAGACTTCCAAGTGTTTTTGAATGAATGTGGGTTGGGACTCTAACAAAATGATAATGTACAATGAGTCTGCTTTAGTGACGTTGAAATGTGAAGTAGAAAAACTTAATGATAATATTTTAAATGATTTACTGTTTAGTGAGTATGAACAACTATACACGAAAATCTTGAGTAGAGTTAACAAAAGGGTGGAAACAATTTTTCTCAGGAAACAAAATAAGTCTTTAAGAGAAGCATCAATATGCAGAGCATACAGCATATCCATGGCCTTACAATAAAGAAAACAATCTTGTTAAGAACTACAAAGGGAACATTAATGTTGGTGATAATGTAGTTGGACATGTCAGGGATGACTGTTTAGGACATACTTTATCCAAAAGGTTGGATGAACTGGACTTTCCGGAACATGATTCTCATATTTTAGGGGTGAGAAGATCGGAGAGGTTAGCAAGCAAGTCCAGAAGCAACTCAGATTCAGGTCATTTTCCCATACATCCTATACACCAGCAGGGATGGAAAAAGGTAGGGAGGAGAGGGAAATAATCGTACCTAACACATAGAATAAGGTATTTGTGTACAAAGGCTTCAAAATCTTTAATTACACCAACCTACATTTGGAAAAAGAACATTTTAACCTTTTTTCAAAAGGTTTTAAATTTGTAACAACTTATTATGGAGATGTAGCAAATACACTTATCAATTTGAAACTGTAACTTAGGAAACTGAACTTAGGAATGATACATAAAGACGGAAGTTTGGATGAAAATAGTATTATTAAGGGGCCATGTAGAAAGAGCATATTTAATCCCCCTTTGCATCCAGTTTTGTTGTTATTTGAGAACTATGTAACTGAAGAGGTTTATAATAAAAGTAAAAAGAAAGGTGAGGGGCACAACTTAAATAATGGGGAAATAATGTTGTTGGAAAAACTGAGAAGTAACCCAGACATGCGGATTATGAAGCCTGATAAAGGAGGTGGGATTGTTCTCTACAGATCAGAGGAATACAACAATGCTATTACCAATATTTTATTGGACACTAACACGTATACATCAGTCTCTAGAAATGAAATAATGATAGCTTATAGCAGGATAGATTCCCTACTGGAGGAGTATTTGATTGAGAACAGGATAGATGGAAAAACTTGCAACTTTTTGAAGCAAATCCATCCTATTATCCCGAACATTTTCGGGATAACTAAGGTTCACAAATGTGTGAAAAACCCTCCTCTCAGACCCATAGTTTTGGCTAAAAATTCAAAAACACACCCTTTAGCAGTATATGTGGACTACTGGACTAAGGAAATCCCTTTGAAGATGGACCACCTTATTAAGGATTCATGGGATTTTTTAGGTAAATTAACACGGGACAAATGGAAAGAAAATATGAGCTTCCTTACCACTGACGTCAAAGATTTATTTACCAGTATACCTAGATTGGAGGGGCATCAAATGTTTAGTGATAGCATGTACAAACATTCCACATTACCCAATGACCAGATTCAGTTAATCCTTGAGTTAACGGAGTTAGTCTTAGACTATAATTTTATTGGAATTCAGGGTGAATATTATCAGCAAACCAATGGTGTTGCTATGGGGGCAGCATGTGCTCCCATATATGCCAATTTAGTTATGCTGCAGTGGGAACAATGCTACATATTCAATGGTCCCTTTTATAAATTTATAAGATTGTACGTATGATTTTTGGATGATATTTTTATCCTTTGTGATGAAAGTAAAGAACTAATGGTTTCTTTCATTGAGTTTCTGAACAATAGTTCTGCATATTTTAAATTCACATATGAATGGAACTATTTTAGCATCAACTATTTAGACACTACCATTTTGTTAATTTCGGATGGTTTTCAGTCGAAAATTTATAGGAAAGAGACCTGGTGCAATAGTTATCTGCACTTTAATAGCAATCACCCTATGGCTCAAAAGCTTAGCCTCGTTAAAGGTCAGGGTGTCCGTATAGCCAGGATGACCTCAGAGAAGGAGGAATTTTATAAAGAAATGCATAATTTAAGTACTATGTTCATAGAAAGGGGTTACCCTGAAGAGGAGGTACATAGGGTTATTGACAAAGTCAAAGGAGACTGGGTGGTAGATATAAACCCTCAATAGGTCTACCTAGTGATTTTGTGGATAAGAAAAGGGAAAACAGTAAAACATTTCAAAGAGCATGCATAACTGAGTTTAATGGATTTTCAGGCATGTTCACAGACATTATTAGAAGAAATTGGAGTCTACTCAAAACCAATAAGGAACTATTCAAAGTAGTGGGTACAGAACCTATTTTTACCTACAAAACTGGAATGAATTTTAAGAGTGTTTGAACAGATGCACAAATCTCATTGTAGTGCAAGGAAGGCTACAACCAATTGTGGCAATTGCAGGCAATGTTCAAACATTTACAAAGAAGATAGCATTATTTTACAAAATGGATTGGACAGTAAAGTGAAATATTGCAAGGGCAATTGTAACACAAAGATGATTGTATATTTACCTACATGTACAAACTGTCTAGCTTTCTATGTTGGGAAAACCGAGAGGGCTTTGAAGGACAGAATGTATGAACATTCATACGACATTAAAACTAAAAAAAGAGACTAGTGCACTCTACAAGCATTCTGTGATATGTATTGATTTTAAAGGTTTTAAATTTGGCATCATTGACATGGTTAGAATGAACACCAGGGGGGAGATGTTAAAAATTTGTTATTGAATAAAGAACTTAAATAGCAGTTAAGACTGAGATCCAATTTTCCCCCAGGTTTAAACAAATATATTATCATCAAACCTGTGTTCATAGCAAGAGCAGAAGATGTATAGGCATCTAGTAAGGCATTTTGTCAAAGGTTTATGGTTTCTTGCAAACTGTCATTGATGGTTTTTGTTTTCATTTTCTTTTTATTTTGAGTTTATTATGAAAATTGTTTAATACGTTTTTTAACTAAATTAATGTTAAATAAGATTTCAGTAATATATTTTATGTGATTGTGATACATAATATAAAATATAAAAACGGTAGTGTTTTTTATGGAAGAATTTTCAGTGATAGTATGCCTTTAAAACTTTGATTGGTTTTAACTGCACAAGATACGTAAGGACCAAGTAATGTGGATTGTGTTTATCTGATGAAGTCTTGTTTATCAAGCCTTTAAGAAATTGCTTGACTTCAAATTTAGAAGTCAAGGGAGGGGTCAAAGGCAGACAAGCTGAAAGATGGGCTTTAACTGAAGAGTATGCCAACACAGCATTGAGCTATTCACGCAAATAAAAGAACCAAAGACTCTTCCACAGAAAGTGGGTCCAGGTTATGAGCAGGACACCAAACAGAAAATCTCTTCCATTTGAATAAATGAGATTTCAGTGGGTTTCCAGGCCTCCTGCAGAAACCGAAGCATGTCCTCAGAGAAAAGGTACCTAAAAGGGATCAAAACCCTATCACTCACAGCGTCAGTTGAAAAAAGGCCAGGTGGGGATGGATGACAGACCTCTTTTGTCTTGTACAAGTAAGTCCACCCTGTGATGTAACTTGTGGTGTTTGCCCTCGGCTAAGTGGAGAAGAGGAAACCAATTCTGTCTGTGCCAAAAAGGAGTCACCAACAAGACTTTGGGAAAGTCCCACTCTATCCTGAACATTACCCTTGGAATGAGAGTAAAGGAAGGGAAGACAGAGATGCATCCCCTTCCAAGAAAAAGAGAGGAGTCCACCTTCCAAGCCAGAAGATGCAAGACTTTGGTGCAGAGAGAGGAAGTTGTGCAGAGGGGAGGCAAAAAGGTGTACCTGTATTGAGTAGAGGCTACACTTTTGTCCCTACTTGTGGAGCTAAAACAGACAGCGTTTTGTTGGGACTTGAAATTTTTCATCAGAAAGCTTATTTTTTTATGCATGTTTAACCATGAAAATGTAAGTTATGTGTTAAAAAGAGCTGGCACTTTTAACCTGTTCTTCCTTTAGTTTTATTTGAGAAATTATGTGATTTTGAGATCAGAAATTGCCAAGACCATACTTACAACTTGAGTGTGACTGAAAATAAATTGTTAACATTGCTTTGTCAAGATAAAAACATACGGGTTATGAAACCTGACTGGGGGGGGGGGGGTAATGTATATTCAAGACTATTTTAACAAAATGTTTGTCCACATTACTGATGATGATACGCATGAAGAAACCACACAAAATTATATTCATGTGGCATACAGGAAAATAGATTTTTTTCTTGCAAGACATGTTTGACCAAGGGCAAATAGATGGGGAAATGCTGAGTTTCCTTAAAGTGAAATATCCTATAGTGCCCACCATATTTGGCATTCCAAAGCTTCATAAAGATTTGAGGGATCCTCCTATGAGGCCAACTGTTAATGCAAATACTTCTAAGGTAAATGCCATGGCAAAATAAGTGGATTTGAAGCTTAAACATTGTTTAGCAAGATACCATCGCCTCTGTAAGGACTCTTGGGATTTTTTGACAAAACTTAGTGCAGTTAACTATTCAAAAGCATTATGTTTTGTAACAGGAGATGTTTTTCGTTTATTTAATGTCATTCCCCAACAACATGGTCTTGAATTGTTTAGGGAATTTCTAGTGGATTTAAGAACATATTCGTTTGATGAGAATGAAGTTTTAGTCACATTGATGGAAATAATTTTAGACTACAACTTTGTTTATATTGAAGGGCAGTATTTTAAGCAGAAAAAAGGAGTAGCAATGGGGCGGCCTGTGCCCCCCCCACACCTGTATGCTAATATAAGCATGGTGCAGTGGGGAAAAAACAGTACATACTGAGTAACCCAAAAATACAGGCATTAAAAATCTATGCCAGATTTTTGGATGATAATTTTTAGCAGAGGAAATGAATGAAGAAGCAATTGACTTGGTAAAGTATTTGAATTCCACTACCTTGTTTTTGAAATTTACTTATTTTAACAGCACTGAAAGCATTAGTTACCTAGATGTGCCAATAGCCAAAGATCATGTTAAGGAGAGGCTTACTGCTAACATTTATAGGAAACATCACTATTCAAATGCCCTCTTGCATTACACAAGTTGCCACCGTTGGCATGTTAAGAAAGGGGTGGTAAAAGGACAATTTGTTCATCGGGCTAAAACGATTTCTGATGACGACAATATGTTTGAGCAAGCAAGTAAACTTCTTGACATGTTCCAGGCAAGAGGATACCCACTGCAGCTGATTGTTAGAATTCGTAGTGAGGTTAGTACTAAAAGGTTAGAAGGTCCCATCCTACCTCTTTTTACGGTCTATATTATATATTCAAACTTTCAAAACTTCGAATCCCATATGTTCCGACAACATATGGTCGAAGTTTGAAAGACTGAATATATATATAAAAACTTACCTTAACGTTGCATAAAGGGAAATTCTCCCATTCTGCACCGTACGGCGCCGTTAAATTCAACCTTCAAACTCTTGAAATGTCAATCATATGGTGTCGACCATATGACATTCGACATTTCAAGCGTTCAGTTTTCTAATAGAAACCCTCTTTTTAGGGGTTCCACTACACAGATTATAGAGGATGTTAATGACAGATACGCTACAGGTAACAATACTAAATATTATAGCAAGGCATTTGTCACAACCTACACTGTGGACAGTGATGCAACTGGTAACGTACCATGTAAGAAATGGAAAATATTTTCTTGTTAAGGGAAATATTTTGAGAAGTTTGGTTCTAGACCATATATAGTATATAGGACAGGGAAGAACTTGAAAAAACTGTCGGAAGGCAGTGAAAAATTGGCTGCAAATTCAGCCAAGAGGTGTGGAACCTACAAATGTGGACTCTGCAACCAATGCAAATTTATTTTTGAGGGTAACACACTAGTGGTAGGGACCCACAAGTTGATCACTTCATTTCACTGCACTTGCAATTCTGCAATTCACAAGGTTTAGTATAAGTGTCAACATGTATTCAAAGTTTGTGTTTTTATGTGGGAAAAACCAAACGGAGATTTAAAGTGCATATTTACGAGTACAATCTAGACATAAGGAATAAGAATGTTAAAAACTCTTTATACAAGTAAGTGGAAATGGACCCTGATCATTCTTTACTTTTTGGATTGGATTTTGGGGCCATGGGAAGATCTTATTGAACACAGAGGAATGATGTGGCAACTAAGGTTGAATGGTTGTGTGCCCCCTGGCCTTAATGAATGTATTTCAAATCAGTAGTGTACTGCGTTCAAAATCATACAAACTGTAAACTCTGCACCTTGTGTTCTAACAACTACCTTCTTTTCTGCTTGACAACATAGGGTTAACAAATTTGCTTCTGTTAACTGATGTGGTGGTCATGTGATTTTTTTTTTTTTTTACTATTTAAATATTGTAGAGTTTGCTGAACTTTTAGATTCTGATGAAGTCTTGGTTATAGACTGACAAAAGCACAATCTTGTTGGTTCATTACTAATACATTTTTAAACTCATCACTGGCTCACTAGTACAATGGATTAGCAAGGAGGAAGTAAGGATAGCTATGAAGAGAATGAAGAATGGAAAGGCTGTTGGCCCAGATGACATACCTGTGGAAGCATGGAGGTGTTAGGTGAAATGGCAGTGGAGTTTTTAACCAGATTGTTTAATGAAATCTTGGAAAGTGAGAGGATGCCTGAGGAATTGAGAAAAAGTGTTTTGGTACCGATTTTTAAGAATAAGGGTGATGTGCAGAGCTGTAGTAACTACAGAGGGATTAAATTGATCAGTCACAGCATGAAGTTATGGGAAAGAGTAGTGGAAGCAAGGTTAAGAAGGAACATGATGATTAGTGATCAGCAGTATTGTTTCATGCCGGGAAAGAGCACTACAGATACGATCTTTGCTCTGAGAGTGTTGATGGAGAAGTACAGAGATTTGTAGACTTAAGAGAAAGCATATGACAGGGTGCCTAGAGAGGAGTTGTGGTATTGTATGAGGAAGTCAGAAGTGCCAAAGTATGTAAGAGTGGTACAGGATATGTACGAGGGCAGTATGACAGCGGTGAGGTCTGCGGTGGAAGTGACGGATGCGTTTAAGGTGGAGATTGGGTTACATCAAGGATCAGCTCTGAGCCCTTTCTTATTTTCAATGGTGATGGACAGGTTGACAGACTATATCAGACCGGCGTCCCCGTGGACTATGATGTTTGCAGATGACATTGTGATCTGTAGTGAGAGTAGGGAATAGGTGGAGGAGACCCTGGAGAGATAGAGATATGCTCTAGAGGGAAGAGGAATGAAGGTCAGCAGGACTAATACAGAATATATGTGTGTGAATGAGAGGGAGGATAGGAGTAGAGGTGGCGAAGGTGGATGAGTTTAAATACTTGGGGTCAATAGTTCGGAGTAACGGTGAGTGTGGAAGAGAGGTGAAGAAGAGAGTACAGGCAGGATGGAGTGGGTGGAGAAGAGTGTCAGGAGTGATTTGTGACAGATGAGTACCTGTAAGAGTGAAAGGGAATGTCTACAAGAGGGTAGTGAGACCAGCTATGTTATATGGGTTGGAGACAGTGGCATTGACAAAAAGGCAGGAGTTTGAGCTGGATGTGGCAGAATTAAAGATGTTAAGATTTGCACTGGGTGTGACGAGGGTGGACAGGATTAGGAATAAGTATATTAGAGGGTCAGCCCAGGTTGGACAGTTTGGAGACAAAGCCAGAGAGGCACGATTACGTTGGTTTGGACATGTGCTGAGGAGGGATACTGAGTATATTGAGAAAAAGATGCTAAGGATTAAGCTACCAGGTAACAGGAAAAGAGGAAGGCCTAAGATAATGTTTATGGATGTGATGAGAGAGGACATGCAGATGGTTGGTGTGACAGAGCAAGATGCAGAGGACAGGAAGAAATGGAAACAGGTGATCTGCTGTGGCGACCCCTAATGGGAACAGCAGAAAGAAGATGATGACTGGCTCGCTGGTGTCTTCAGTTTTTGGATTGCTTGTATTTGTTGTTCCGGAGGAACAAGCTCCCCACCCCATGTCCAAGTCATAGGAAGAGAGTTCCTGAGAGGGGACTGGAGACTGAAAAGGAAGTCCTGGCTTGAGAGACTGTTGATGTTCCAACACAAACGCGTAGACATAACGCTCACACCGACAATCGAAGATGGTGTTCGGGCTGGTGGCAAAGAAGATCTGAAGAAGTTAAGTCAGTACGTCATCTTTATGCCATGAGCAGGGAAGCATACGTGAGATGCACAACATCCCTATTTCAACTTAAGGCTTTGTGTACTCACTGGATGTTGGGCTACCCTTGGCAGGTAACCCTATTGTAACAAATCCTGCAACAGTAATATGGAACAAAATCTTTACGATTTTCACTGGTAAATTAAACCACCTAACAGAAGCTTCAATAGCCTTGTCCACTTCAGAAAAATCTTACTTCTTACCTTACACTTGGAAGGTAGGTCAATGAAAGCAAGCTTCATGAACTGTGATTCACTTTCCAAACTATATTAGTACCTCAGTCGATGCTAACAGCCACATGGAGTAGGTTCCGCAGATGGCCTATGCTTTAAACGTGTGTAAGGTATTTCATAAATTCTGCTCTGCAATTCTCAGTCAAGATCCAAGTCAGGAAGGCCCAAAGTTAACTTTAGTGACAAAATAATAGCACCTGTTAAAACTAAAATCAAATTTAATGCAGTCAACAAGTTCTGCTTACTAAGCTCAGGCCTGGTCTCCAAGAGCCACCCCTTCCTTGGGAATCAGGGACAGTCTGAAAGATTAGTTGTAAAAAATCTTACCACAGCCACAGATGTCCTTCTCTTCCATGTTGCAGTATTCTCGCATGAGGGATCCTCCGCCTCAGCCAACCCGAATGTCCGGCTCATCTACCAAAGCTGAAGCCTGGTTGCTGTCAGGTGTGTGGAACACATGCAGGGCCATAAATGTGACGTCTGCACTTAGACGTCAGAAGTGACTACCCAGTCGGACAACAGTAAGGATAAAGGAAGGATGCCATCTACACAGGGAAAAGACCTTCTAGGGGGGAGGGAGGGAGGGAAGGAATACTGCAACATGGAAGAGAAGGACATCTATGGTTATGGTAAGATTTTACACAACTAGTCTATGTCTTTCTATTTTCATGTTGCAGTATGTGGGAAAGTACCACAGCTCATGTAGAGAAAAGGGTGGAGGAAGAGGTAACATCCTCCAGGAATCCATGGAGGATGGCTCTTGCAAATCCTGCCCTGGCTTTGGAGATTTTGTCCAATTTTTAGTGGTTGGTGAAGGTGTGTACAGAGAGCCATGTTGCTGCCTCCAGGATAGTGGCTGTATCCATGCCTTTGAGAAATGCCCCTAAAGAAACCACTGTTCTAGTGCAGTGGGCTTTTGCTGTGTGTGGTAACTCTTTACCATGGAAAGAGTAACAGAAGAATATAGTTTTCATGGGTTCATAGGTGTGTACTAGGCGAATGGCCCTGGAGCCTTTACAAGCCTAGCTCATAGGATTACCCTGGCATTGTGCCACCCGACCATAGTTCCCAGTGCCTCTGTCAAGTAGAGCCACTGGAGTGATTCCCCGGGGTGAATTTTCTATTTCCCATCCACTCATCAAGATTTCTCTTGAAGAGGACCAGTGAGGGGCTCTGCATGACATGTGTGGGAAGTCTATTCCATAGCATGGGCAGTCTCTGGGTTATACACCTGTCCCTCCAGCTTGTTCTGTTGATTGTGGTAATGAGGTTGAGGTCTCTGGAGTGTGCAGTGCGGAGGGATTGGGATTTCTTTAAATGTAGCACTTCTAACAGAGATGGGTCAGACATGGCTTTGTAAGTCAAGCAGAGAGCACCAAATAAGTAAGAGATATGAGAGAGAGAATAGTTGGGAGTTTTTTTGAGTCTGTCCATATAGGACAAGTGTTTAAGGCCTAAGATCCTCTTTGTGAGGTACTTTTACGGCCTCTCCAGTTGTTGTAGGGGTCTAGTGAGGTACATGCCAAATGGGGCATTGTACTCTACAACTGGCCTAATGAGGGAAGAGTAAAGGGAGAAAATGACTTCTTTCTTCCTGGATGCAAAACCCTTAGTAATGAAAGGTGCTACACAGAAGGACTTTCTCAACACAGTGGCAATGTGGTGATCAAAAGAGAGGTTGCTGTCAACCTGTGTTTCCAGATCTCTTATGATGCCTTCTGTGTTCAGTGGACTACCATCAATGTTGTAATTCATGGGAAGCGGGTTTTTCTCAAAGGGGATGACGACATTTTTTGGCATTGAGCTTAAGGCCATGGTTCTGACACCAGTCATTGGTCTCACTGAGGCCTTTCTGTAGGATGTTAACATCACTTAGGGAGTTAATTATGGCTCCCAACTTGTAATCGTCTGCAAACGTTGTCAACCAGAGTCCCTTCATGTTGGCCTGAACTTCAGGGAAGTAGATACCGAACCCTGTGGGACTCCACTCATGACTGGTCGACAGTCTGACTTGGTGTCAGCTACTTTCACACTGTGGGTTCTGTGAGCCAGTAAGAAACCCACCTAGTGATATAGGGGCTGATGCCTAGCTTAGTGAGTTTTTCTAGGACTCCAGAGTGGGGAATGGCATCAAAGGCCTTGGCTAGATCAAGGTAGGCTGTATAAACCACCTTGCCTTCATCCACAGCTCTGGTGACTGACTCAAAGAAGTCAACCAGGCATGAGCTACACTTCATAAAACCAAACTGTGTGGGATCCAGAGTTTGGAGGTTCCCTATATCTTTTTTAAAAGGTCCATGATGATGTGTTCCATAGCTCTGCATATCAGACTTGTCAGGCTAATGGTGCGATAGTTCCCAGGGTCTGTAGTTGCTCCTCCTTTGTGGAGAGGGATGACTGTAGCAGTGCACCATTCGGTAGAGACAAAGCCTGAGGTGAGGCTGTGACTGAACAGGGCACACATGTGAGGTGCCAGTTCGCGCTGCAGTTCATGTAGAACACAGCCAGGGATATTGTCAGGTCCCATAGAAGCTGTATTCTTGGCCTTGGACAGTGCTATTTTAACCTGTGCAGCAGTAGTAATACTGAGTGCCTGGCAATCTACATTGGTTAAGGGACATTTCGTTGACCACAATGGGCATGAAGGAAGGGTTAGTACGAAGAAAAACCCTGTCCCTGTGAAACAGTGTA
This sequence comes from Protopterus annectens, assembly GCF_019279795.1. Classification (NCBI taxonomy): domain Eukaryota; kingdom Metazoa; phylum Chordata; order Ceratodontiformes; family Protopteridae; genus Protopterus; species Protopterus annectens. The sequence continues at coordinate 1,896,299,085 of NC_056732.1, read as the reverse complement.
TGGTGGAGTAGCCATGAGTGCTTGCAGCTCAGGGACTCTTCTAGCTGAAGCAAGGGCTACTAGCAAGAGTGTCTTACAGGTGCACATCTTTAAAGTGGCAGAAGCTGCAGGCTCAAAGGGGGCAGTAAGAAGTTTCTCTAGAACAAAGTTCAGGCCCCAAGGAGGAGGGATAGGTTTCCTCAGTGGTCTTATGTGAAAAAGTTTCAACTCCAATCTCGATAATAGGGGTGGATCCATAGGTAAAGCAGGCTGAAATGGCTGACAAATGGACTTTCACAGAAGACTACAAAAGTTCTGATTTTAGGAGGCCACAAACACAGGCTAGAACTAGAGGTACAGCCACCTGGAAGGGGTCTAGTTGCCTTTGAAGACACCAGCTGGAGAACCTTTTACACTTTGATAAATAGGATCTCCCGGTAGTAGGTTTCCTGGCCTCCTGCAGGACAGATAGTACGTCCTTTGAGTAAAGGTGTCCGAAAGGGATCAGAAGTTCATCACCCATAGGGTAAGGCTGAGGGTCTGCAGATGAGGATGGATGAGAGATCCCTTCTGTTGTGTGATAAGGTCCACTTTGCGAGGCAACTTGTGGTGACTGCCCTTGGCAAGAGATAGAAGAATGGGGAACCAATGTTGCCTTGGCCAATAGGGGGTCACCAGCAAGATTTTTGGTTTGTCCAGCTGAGTTTTCAGCAGGACCTTCTGGATGAGAGGGAAGGGGGGACATATAGGAATAGCCCCTTCCATGAGATTGAAAAGGCATCCACTTTCCACGCTAGCAGCAGCCCTCTCTGTACTCAGTTTCTTATAAAACTCCTCCATTGGGAACTATATGTAGCCTTTCTAGCCATGAAAAGTCTCACCCTCTGACTCATTTATTCATTGAGCAAATGGTTGCCCAAATGCCCAAAGCAACTAAACTTTCATCAACAAATAAAGACATGGTAATGTGAGATATTTATATCTCAACATATCCCCCACCTTAGGAACAAACTTCCACTATATGTCAGAGTAGCAGCCTTACCCCCTCCAAAGTAAGTAAACCTATACAGCTAAATGGGCAGCCTCAAATTCTCGCCCTTTCAAGCTTGATTTGCATTCCTTGAGACCGAAGGAAACTTCTGAATATGGGGTGTTGTCCAGCCTTGTGAAAGTCTTCAGTCTGATAGCCTAATACATTCTTATGAAGTGATAGGAAGTCCAGATTTCTGTTCTTTCATCTCTAGTTGTAACCTCTTATTTCCAGCAGTCTGTATTGTATTACTTACAAAGTTGTGTACCACGCGTTAGAAGAAATTACAACTAAAATTTTCCAATTTTCAAAGGGTTAACAACCTTTTAGTTGTTAATCAACCGATTAGTTTAATTTCCATTGCTGGAAAATGCTTTGAAAATTTAATTTCAACTTATTCAAGTCTACTTCAAGATTCTGTATACTCATTATCAATATCCATAGTTCCTTATGGCATCCACCTTTTTTTGGAGGATGATGGCTTCCTTAAGTGTCTTACCAGTTAATATGCAGTATTAGTGTAGCTGAAGGTTTAGCTAAATACACAACTACAATACTCTGTTCCAAATCATTTTGATGCTTACACCTTACATTTTGTCACTTCATGAAAACATATTGTCAAATGGAATTACTTAATGACCTACACATAATCAGCTATAGCAGTATTAAGGGCCCTATCATTTGAAAGGAAAATTAGTGCAGGTACAAGAGTTGGGCCTTGTTCCGTTTATGTTTTCCCACATTTTCTTGAGCACCAAACGTGCACATCTGCAAGATCAACACTGTTGTCACTTCATAACTGAATAAATATAGGGAAATGGTTCAATAAGAGTTGTGTGCATCGTAGTATATCAAAATGAAAATACAGCACATTTGGCAAAAAAAAAAAAAAAATGATCATGATGTTTTGTTGCCAGACAAATAATTGGTAGAAGTAGAATGTTTTAAGGACTTCGGTATGATCACTGATAATGGTCTAACTTAAGTAGCATGACAACTACATCAGAGCTCAGGTCACAAAATAAGCAAGTTTGCTTTTTTAAAACTACTACAACTAGACATCCAGTTCCACTTGCATGTCCTTTCAACCTACAAATCAGACCCATTACAGAATATAATTATTTTTTTTTTTTTTTTTTTTTTTTTTGCAGTTACTTGATTTGACTTAATGGAGTATAATGCAGGTTCTAAGCTTACATTCTCTATGTAGCAATATATTCAGAGAAACTTCAACAACTTAAGAGGCAAATTTTGTTTGAATTTTATGTCTGCAACTCAAATATTTTAGAATGTGAGGAATTTAAAATTTGCAAACCTCAGAAAGAGATTTAAGAAATAAACCAAAATGTGTTTAGTAATTGGACAATAAAATGGAATTTGTTTATAGTACATTCTGTTCCTGCACTATGGACAAGTAACCATACTTCAAACAAATGTTGGGTACTACAGTATGAAGACCTACTGTCTTGTACACTGCAGTTTGGATTTATGAAGTTAGCGGGAATAATTTTCTTCAGAAAAAGGAAAACATTTCTCAGGAAGTGCGGAGAAGAGGAAGACGGAGGAAAGTTAAGACTGCAGCACAGTTAGCGCCATCTTTTGTTTTGAGTGAGAGACCTCTCTTCCCTTCCTACAACCTTACTGCATTTTTTTTTGTTTTAATCAAATCTGTTCATCCCATTACTGCTGCCCGTGGAAGGCCACGGTTTGGTGGGATAATTCTTACTCTACCTTGACATTTCAAAAAGAAAATGCTGCCTAACTCAATGGTCGACCCATTTTTCTAAATTTCTTGAGTAGTGGAACCAAACATTAATACCTTGTCCAGAGGGCTATTCTGATACTTTTACTCTTAAATTAAGTGCTTTCTTACTTAGGTGCCACACTTCATCAAATCTCCAGGGCCTTAATCCTTTATTTTCAACATTTTTACTGTATTTCCACCTCAGCAATTATAGCTATGGTTTTCAGCCTACTCAAGTGTTTACTTGTAGATTTATGCATATGTTCATTAATGATTTTTTTTAACGCACAAACCTGATTAAGTATTTATCTGGTATGAAAGCGATCTTCGTTAAAAGTGTTTCAGTTTATAAGTTACTAATACTTATTCTGATACATGTCTAGTTACTAATATTTATTCTGATACATGTCTAGTTACTAATATTTATTCCGATACATGTCTAGTGGTTTAGTTAATTTGATATTTTGTTAGTGAGTTGGCTAGTGGTTTAGTTAATTTGATATTTTGTTAGTGAGCTGGCTGATGAATAAAAGTTTGGATTAGCAAGTTAGCCTTAATAAGCTATTCTCTCTAGCTTTTTAGTTTCAGTTCCAAGGTAGCACAGTTTCTGTTTACACTTTGGTGTTAAGGAATGAGTTTAATGCCTATTATTGCTCTTAAAAGAACCACCCTCAGTAACCACTCCCTTGCTTCAAATAACCTGATTTTACATAAATGAACGTCTTTAATGCTTTTCATTATATTCAACTAGGATCGTTTGTGTGTTTCAATAAAGGATATTCCATTTTTAATTCAACTATGGTCTACTTACTATTTTATTATTTTGTAGTACGTACTTTAAAGTTCGAATTTTATTAGTGAATTAGGTCATAACATACTTCAAGGAGTGAACTTCACAACCTCTACACTGCCACGTTTCTTCTTGGTTTGTTTTTGACCCAGTATAGATTGCATATTAAATCATAGCTTCACTGCTCTCATTTTTAACAAAGGTTTTAAGGGAAACAGAATAATTCAGCCCTGAAGAAGTAGTGGCATCCAATCTTAACTGCCATTGTAGTTCCCAATAGTCACTTATCTTTTCCTTAACAACCTCCTTTTTGTTCTTGTAAAACTTGTTCAACTAGGCAGAACCTAAAATTCAGAATATTCAGTGAAATTAAACACAGAAAACACCACCCTCTTTATAATGTCATAGTTGTGCCCAAAGATTCTTTTCCTAAAGGCCCTTTTGTTTTTTTTGCAATATAAAAACAGGGAGACATGCTACACTCAGCAATATATACTTTAATTCCACAGTTCCCAGTGTGCAACTCTAAATGAATATGGTTGCAGCTGTCTAAAATAATACAAATGTCTGTTTACATTGGGAACAGTTCCACATTTGTTAGTACTTCCAATAATTTGTTAATTGAAACCCTGCAATGTTGTTCAATCTTTTGAGATTCTTACCAGTACTGTAAAACAAAATCTAGGTCTTAATCCAGATATTTTCATGATTAATACAATTCATTTAAAAATGTTCCATTCTCCTTAATGAGATCCTTAATAACCTTAGAGTTGGAATTATAGTCATGCACAAATGCTTTATTAAAGGCCTGAATGTCATAGGGATTTATAGCAGGGATCTCAACAAATGAAAGTATCTGGCACACCAACCCCTAAAAGTGGCTTGTAATAAACAAACCAGTTGTTAAATATGTCACTGCTAATTTTGCTAATCAAATTTTCAGGATATCCTCTAGATAAAAACATGCCCTCCAACTGTTCCCATTCATACTCAAACTTCCCTTTTGGAAATCATACTTGCTAATGGATAAATGGACCTTTAACAAGACCTTTGGTGAAAACAGGTGCAAACTAGTGTAAATAACTTCTACTAAAGGTCCATTTTCTGAAAATATCAGAATCACACCCACTTTAATGAGCAAAAATAGTAGTATCCAAAAAATTCACCTCATTAGAGTTCAACATCTGGATTAACTATAAAAATTCCATTGAATCATTCATAAAACTCACAAATTCATTGGCACCATCTTTGGTGCCATCCCCTAACATAAACATGTCATCAAGCTATCTTAAATAAAGAACACAATGTTCATAATATCCAGGGGAAATTTTTTTCCCTAGGTCCATATCAAAATGGCAAACGAGGGGGCACATGTAGCTGCTACTGCTACCCTTTTAGTTTACCTACAAAATTCACCTTCACAGAAAATATAATAGTCATTTAAAACTAGTCTTGTACAATCATTATTTTGGGTATTTGCAAGTACAACAATGCTATGCGATTTTCATAAATCATACAATAAAATACAATGCCTGTCCTAAATTCTATTATTTATTTTGTGATTACTTTAGTTTGTTTTTTCTTTTCATCATATGTTAGATGGATTTTGCATACCTTTTTATTATCCCATTATCTTTACATATGTTGTGTCTTTTGGCTTTCGCCGCCCTCTTAGATTAGTTCCCTGTGCCTCTGCCCAGCAGAGCCATTGCAGTGATTCCCAGGGTAAATTTTCTGTTTCCCATCCACTCGTCAAGGTTTCTCTTGAAGAAAGTGTTAGTGAGGAGCTCTGCCTAATGTAGATTGGAATCCTGTTCCAAAGCATGGGGAGTCTGTGGGACAGGAATCTATCCCTCCAGCACATCCTATTTATCGTTGTAATGCGGTTTAGATCCCTAGAGAGTGTGGCTCTTGGGGATTTGTTTTTTTTTTTAGTTGGAGTCTGTCCATCAATTCTGGGTTGGACATGGCCTTGTATGTCAGGCAGAGATCACCTTTGAGTAAGTGGTATGCAACAGAGTACAGCTGGAGTTTCTTCAGTCGGGCTGCATAGGGCCATCTGTTTGAGGCCAGTAATCCTCTTGGTGAGGGTACTTCTGTGGTCTTTCCAGCTGTTGCAGGTGTCTTGTAAGGTACAACCCAAATGGGGCATTGTACTCTATGATGGGTCTGATGAGTGATGAGTAGAGGGACACAATAACCTTTTTTGTTCTAGATGCGTACCCTTTTGTGATTAGGTGGGCCACATAGAAGGATTTTCTAATCACCTTGGCAATATGATTATCAAAGGAGAGATTACTATCTACTTGGGTCCCCAGATCCCTTATTACATTTTCTGTATTTAGGGGACTACCATGTACGTGGTAGTTCGTGGGTACTTTTTCCAAAGGGGATGACTATGCACTTTTTGGCATTTAGCTTGAGGCCATGATTTTGACACCAGATATCCGTCTCAGTGAGACCCTTCTGGAGGATGCTTGTATCAGTAATCAGCTGGAGAGTCAATTATGGCCCCCAGTTTGCAGTCGTCTGCGAACTTACTCAGCCATAGTCCTCCTGTGTTTGCCTGTACCTCTGAGAAGTATATACTGAACAGGAGGGGTCCCAGGACTGAGCTCTGGGGGACGCCACTTGTAACTGGTTTAGAGTCGGACCTAGAGCCTGCAACTTTCACCGTGTGTTTTCTATCCATGAGCCAATTGGTAACCCATCTCGTGATGTAGGGGTTTATGTTCAGGCTGGTAAGCTTGTTTATAATTCCAGAATGGGGTATGGTGTCGAAAGCCTTTGCGAGGTCTAGGTAGGCTGGGTGGACCGCCTTTCCCTTGTCTAAAGCCTTAGAAACAGTCTCAAAGAAGTCCACCAGGTTTAGGAGGCATGATCTGCCCTTAAAGCCAAACTGGGTAGGGTCCAATGTTTGGAGGTTCCCAATGTCTCTGTTAATGAGTTCTATGATGATGTGCTACATAGCCTTGCAGACCAGGCTAGTCAGCCTTATCGGGCGAAAGTTGCCAGGGTCCGCTGTGGCTCCACCTTTGTGGAGCGGGATAACTGTTGCTGTATGCCATTCTATGGGTACGTAGCCTGTAGAGAGGCTGAGTTTGAACAGTGTGTTTAGGTGAGGGGTTAGTTCATTTTGGAGCTCGTGTAAGACATAACCTGGGACACCGTCTGGTCCACGATTGCCGGGGCTCTACATTCTTCTGGTATGGTTATGGACCCTTTAGGGGGTGAGAGGGGGGTGAAGTTTGCACTAAACCTGTCTGCCAGAATTTTGGCAATATCAGTCGGTTCAGTGTATTTTGTGCCATTCTGCACTAACTCAGAACAGATCTGAGAGTTTCCAGTTAGGTTCTTGACATAGCTAAAGAACGCTTTGTGGTTATCTTTGGAGATCTTGGCAATTTTTCTTTCGAAGCTAGCCTTGAATGATTTTGAGGGATCATAGTTTCTTGCCGATACTGATCATGGATGTCATTCCTTCTTGGGATTTTACTCTTTTCTGTACTAGTTTCCTCCTTCTATTGTATAGCTTGTTTATGGCAGGGGTCCACCAGACTGGTTTCCTTTTCTTGGAGGAGTGAGTCTTGGTTTTGCCTGGGATAGCATGATCCATGCATTCTTGCAGGTGCTCATAGAGTGCCTTTGTAAGGGATTCAGCAGCTTGGACAGCATTGTCCTTTAGCATGGGGGTTGTGAACCTTTCCACCCCGGTCTTAAGTAATGCGAAGTTTGCTTTTGAAAAGTTTTTCATGGTGGTTTCCTTGATTGGGGGTGGGGGTGGAATGTGGATAGCCAGAGTGATTAGTCTATGGTCTGATCTACCCAGCAAGGGGTTGACATCTGGTGTAGAACACCGGTCGCCCATGTTGGTGATGACCAGGTCCAATATGTCGTCACCTCTGGTGGGGGTGCTGACCAGTTGATCCAGGGCATTCGAGTTTATAAATTCTAGGAAGCATTGGGAGAGAGTTAGTACTTGAATAGTTCTCCCAGTTAATGTTTAGGTAATTGAAATCACCCAATATTAGGGTGTTTGGTAGGACCTTCATATTTTCCAGTGTCTCTAGAAACACGGAATGGGGGTCCTGGGTCATGGTGAATGATCTGTAGCAAGCTACAATTTGAATTACAGTTTTGCCCGTTGTTAGTTGCACATGGATGATCTCTGAGGCATTCTGCTGTGCCACTAACCTGGAGGGGTGGGTATCCTTGATGAATATGGACACACCCCCGCCTTTTGTGTTTCGGTCCGGGTTCTGTGGCCGAAAAGTATAGCATGAGTTATAGCCTGGTAGTGCTGTGGTGCTCTCTGGAGCCTTAAACCAGGTTTCTGTTACTGCACAGATATAGATTCTCTCCATACTGAGGAGTGCCTCCAGTGCATGCATTTTGAGGTTTAGACTTCTGGCGTTAAGTAGCATTACCCTCAGTTTTTGGTTACTTGTGCTATTTACGGTGGTGGGTTTGTCTTTTGAGCCTTGCCTAAAAAAAAGCAATATGGGAGCAGCAAAAGCCTTGGCCATTATTCAAAAGCCTAAAGGTGACAGGTGCAAGCCATCTCTTACGAAGCAACATGGCTTGTCGAGCATGTCATCCCAGGTAGACAAATACTGGATCCCCTTTGAATGAAGCCAGAAACTTAGCCAATTGTTGAAATTGATAATTTTTCCTTTATACTGTGGCATCATTCTTGGTGAGGGCAGGATGTTAACTCAGGGTCAGGGTAATACCGGCCTGGCCTACGTGATTAGACAGCTCTTCCATGTCTCTTTTCATGTAGTCCAGGGAGATATGTCTAAGGTCATTCACACCAACATGGACAATGAGAGTCATATTTGTACTTGTTCTGGAGCGACCCGAGTGCTTGTGTTATGTGGCGGATCCTGGTGCCCGACAGGCAGCTAACTAACCTTCTCCTTGTCCAGCCTAGTTAGTGGGACATCAGTGTGCCTGACTATAGAGTCGCCTATTACCACTGTGTAGGAGTTCTGCAACATGCTGGGTTCTGTTGGGTGCTTTTATTTATTCAAATATATATCTCAATAAGTTCAGTTTTTGGGCCTCTAGGAATCAACCTCTAGGTGATGCGCTTCAACAAATATGGACATTCTGCTGCAGTTCCCAGCAGATCTAAAGTCATAGTAGGTGCAAAATCCTTGTACGGAGAGAATATGTTTCAGTAATACACAAGTGAATGTACTCCAATGTAGGAGTGCCTCTAGGTAAGGCAGTTTGTCCTAGAGCTGAACAGCACCATCCTGATAATGTCCAGCACTTGATTAGTTTTGTTAGATCCATTAGCTGGATTTTGCCAAAAAGGCACTACGGAGACACCAAGAGCTTTAGACAGTATGTGAAAGCCTGGAATAAGAAGTGCAAACTCTTCTTAGTGAAGCAAGTAGGGCTACACACCAATTCATCCCAAGCCAACACAGTCCCCCTCAAATTACACTATTTACTCAGCCAGTTGTTGAAATTAGTAAATTATCTTTTCTATCTCCACCATTCTTGGACAAAAAGAATATTGTGCTCTGTACCACAGCATTTTTTGCATTTCTGACCTAGATAGACAGCTCAGAAATGTGTCTCTGAATATCCCTCAGGATTTGCATGCTAGGTTGTTCATACCCACATGGATCACCACCATTGTCGCAGTCATACTTGTTTAAATTAAGGGAGTTGAGGTCTCTTGAAAGGTCCGAGATCTTGGCACTTAAAAGATAACTTACAATTGCCCTATTTTGTCCAGCCTTGTGAGAGTAGTCTGTTGGAGTCACCATTCACCAGTACATTTTTATTAATAGAGGATTGGTGCGTTCTGGGTTTGGAATGAGTTTTTTTCCTGGTGACTCTCCACTATGGATGCAGTAGTATGTTGAGATGCCCCCCCCCCCCCAATCCTACATCTGTTTGGCCTTGGGGGCTTAGGAAAGACTTACAGCCTCAGCACATAATTTTCCAGGTATCTGTATGCAGTACTGTACAGGTGTATGGTGTTTATATGAAACAGTGATGCCTCCATGTTAGTTAAATATTTGCTTCTCTCACAGATAGCTTGCGTTTGCTTGTGAGTAACAGACAATTGCTACACTGCTTAGCATGCCACATGTTATGAAGCTGAGAGAAGACAATCTAGCTGACCTTCCATTTAAAACAAGAGTACAGATTTTACCTACACTGAGGTTTACTATATACAAAACCTACTGGCAAATTAAATTCTCAAAACTTTATAGGTTCATACTAGGCTATCTGCCCTAGGGCATTTATAAGCCTAGCCAGAGTAGTGTGGCTTTCACCACCCCTTAGGTTGAAGAATACTATACCCATTAGTTTGTCGTGCCTCTGTCCAGCAGTGATACAGAGATGATCCCCGGGGTAAACCTACGATCTCCCATCCACTGGTCAAGATTCCTCTTGAACAGAGCCAGCAAGGTGCTCTGTCTCACATGGACTGGGATTCTGTTCCACAGCATAGGGAGTCTCTGGGTGATGAATCTGTCCCTCCAGCACATCCTATTTATATCCATGTTGAGGTTTAAGTCTCTTGCTCTTGTGGCTCTGGTGGATTTGGATTTTTTGAGGTGGAGCATGTCCATTAATTCCGGGTTGGACATGGCCTTGTATGTCAGGCACGGGTCACCTCTGAGCAGACGGTATGCGACTGAATAGAGCTGGAGTTTCTTCAGTCGGGCAGCATATGGCATATTTTTGAGCCCCTTTATCCTTTTGGTGAGGAACTTTTGGGGTCTTTCCAATTGCTGCAGGTGTCGGAAAGATACATTCGAATGGGGCATTGTACTCAATCATTGGTCTGATAAGTGAAGAGTACAGGGGAACAATGACCTCCCTTGATCTGGATGTGAATCCCTTCATAATCAGGTGGGCAATGTAGAAGGTCCTCCTAACCACTTTGGCAATGTGAGTGTCAAAAGAAAGGTTACCGTCAACTTGGGTCCCCAGGTCCCTGATAACCTCTTCTGTGCTTAATGGATTGCCACCTATGTGGTAACTTGGGGTTGCCTTGTTTTTACCAAAGGGTATGACTATACATTTTTTGGCGTTTAGCTCAAGGCCATGGCTCTGGCACCAGTTATCCGTTTCTATGAGACCTCTCTGAAGGATATCTGTGTCTGATGGATTTTCAACTATGGCGCCCAGTTTGCAGTCATCTGCAAACTTTGTCAGCCACAAACCTCCTATGTTTGCCTGCACTTCTGAAAAGTAGATGCCGAACAAGAGGGGGCCCAGGACTGAGCCCTGTGGGACACCGCTTGTGACCGGCTTGGAGTCTGACATGGCACCAGCAACTCTAACCCTGTGGGTTCTGTCCTTGAGCCAGTTTGCAACCCATCTTGTGACATATGGGTTTACATTTAAGCTGGTGAGCTTTTCTATGATACCCGAGTGGGGTATTGTGTCGAAAGCTTTTGCAAGGTCAAGGTAGGCTGTGTGAACTGCCTTACCCTCATCAATGGCCTTGGTGACCGTTTCAAAAAAGTCAACCAAGTTCAAGAGGCATGATCTGCCCTTGACAAAGCCGAATTGGGTAGGATCCAATGTCTGTAGGTCCCCTATGTCTTTATTTATGAGTTCCATTATGATCCTCTCCATAGCTTTGCAGACCAGGCTTGTTAAGCTTATGGGGCGGTAATTACCAGGGTTCGTAGAAGAACCGCCTTTGTGGAGTGGGACCACAGTTGCCATATGCCACTCTTTGGGTACGTATCCTGTGGTAAGGCTAAGATTAAACAGCAGCCTTATGTGTGGGTTTAGTTCCTCATTAGCCTCAAAGTCCTAAGCAGTTGACCTTTGACAACATTTCTGGGGATGTGCCTAGGGCGCATGCTTGCTTTCTGTAAAATATTATTCTTTTACAAGACTTCTTGTAGATTCTTGTAGCCACATTCCCTAGAACATCTCTGCTGACAGTAACATCTAAAAAGTCAATGGAATCCTTACAAAAACTTAATGCAAAACGTAGAAAGGTAATCATAGTATGAAGATATTAAACAAAGGAATGGGGCTCTCAGAAGTGCCCTTCCAAACCAAAAAAGACGTTATCTACGAAACGTCTGTAATAGCTGATATTTTGAATGAATGGATTGTTACTTTAAATATGGTCGCATCCCCATTGTGCCAGTACAAAATTCACAGAAGAATTGGCACATACTGTACCCACTGCCACACCAGTCCGTTGAAGGTATAATTCTTGTTTAAACACAAATAGTTTATTGTCTGAAATCAATTCAAGCAACATACAAATCAGCATCACTCTATTAGGGGAGATGTCACTGCAGCATGTAAGAACACACTTTGAAATCCATAATCAATCGGTATAACAGTAAACAGTGAGATAATATCTAGGGTTATTAATACTAATCCATCACTCTCTCAAAGATCTCTATACCAAGCATTTAAATCATACAAAAAATTTTTGGTGTCTTTCAGTACACTGGGGATACCATCCAGTATAGGGTGAATAGTCTTTATCACAAATATGAAGACTGGTTCAGTTACCCATCCACGGCTAGAAATAATCTGATACATGGGTAGATCCTCTCAGATTCTTACGTATTTTTGGTAAACCACAAAGAATTGGGACAGTGAGATGTTCAACCGAAAAATATTCATACACCTCTATGTCATGTGAAGATCATACACATAGAAATCAATCCTTCTGATTAATCCATCAACTTGGTATTTATACAAATATTGTATCAGCATCTTGCAACATCTAACACATCTTACTTAAATAATGCTGCTTGTCCATTCAGACAATATGCCCTCCTTTGTCTGCTGGGAGAATCTCAAGGTGCTGAGCATCACTCAACATTCTCAGTGCTATAAGTTCACCCTGAGTTAAATTATACAACTCAGCTTTACTACTTTCTGAAAATCCCTGTCTTAAATTATTTTCACAAACTAGTAAAGGCTTCTACCAACAGATGCGGTATAGGTGTGAAAAGAACAATTATGTAAAATCTTACTGTAACCAGAGATGCCTTCTCTTCCATGTTGCAGTATTCTGTACTCTTGGGTCTCTCCTCCTCTTGCTCCCTGAACATCCAGTCTTCAAAAGTTTGTAGTCAGTGCAAGGTGTGTGGGGTATCTGAGGTGGCTAGATGAGTGGGAGCCACAAAAGTGTCTGCACACACCAGACCTCAGAACTGAGTGCCCCAGTCCAGGACAAGCTGAGCAAGTCCTGTGCCATCCAAGAAGGGAAAGATATCTAAACAGGCGGGAGGGAAGGAAGACTGCAACATGGAATAGAAGGACATCTAAGGTTATGGTAAGATTTTACACAGCTATTCTATTTCCTTCTATTCACATGTTGCAGTCTTCTGTACTCTTGGGTGTGTGTCACAGCTCACTAAGAGGAAGAGGGTGGTGGCCTGGGGGAATTCTCTATGAATCCATGGAGGATAGCCCTGGCAAATCCAGCCCTGGACCTAGAAATTTGGTCTAACTTGTAATGTTTGCTGAAGCTGTGGACAAATGTTAAAGTGGCTGCCTCTAGAATGGTGGAGGCATCCATGCCTTTGAAAAAATGCTCCAGAAGAGGCCATGGCACTAGTTGAGTGTGCTTTGACATGGGATCCCAATGATTTTCCTTGGTGTGCATAGCAGAAGGTAATAGCTGTGGAAATCCAGGGAGAGTGTCTGTTAAGCTACTGCTTTCACCATGGCCCTGGAGTGGAAGGAGACAAATAAGTGGTCAGACTTCCTCAAGGGCTTAGTTTTGTGCAGGTAGAACCTAAGCAGTTTGCACATCCAGGGAGTGTAAGACACTTGCACTGTCATTTTGTGGGTGGGCAAAGAAGGTGGGGAGGTGGATAGCTTGGTTTAAGGAAAGCTCATTGACCATCTTGGGCATGAAGGATGGATTGGTCCTAAGGGTTATCCTGTCTGTGGAACATGAGAAAGGGGGGAATGGCCATGACAGCTTGCAACTCAGACACTCTTCTAGCTGAGGTTTAAGGCCACAAGGAGAACTGTTTTCCATGTGCAATATTTCAGAAAAGCCTTGGATGCCGGTTCAAAGTGGGGCACCATGAGTTTCTCTTCAGGTCCCCGGGGGGGATATGCTTCCTGGGTGGGCCTGAGATGCAGCATTCCTTTTAAGAACAACTTTGTGGGCAACCTGGAAGCCAAGGGGGGTTCCAGAGGCAGACCATCTGAAACGGCAGACAGATGAGCCTTGATGGAGGAATATGCTAATCCTGCCTGTAAAAGTTCACAAAGATAAGACAGTACTAAAGGGATCTCACTCTGGAATGGGTCCAACTGTCTTGGAAGACACCATATGGAGAATCTTTTCCCCATGGATACATAAGACCTCCTTGCATTAGGTTTCCTGGCATCCTGCAGGACTAAAAGCATGTTCTCATTGTACTGGTGTCTAAGTGTTCAGAATTCTGGTCACCCACGGGGTGAGTTAAAGCAATTGCCAGTGTGGATGCATTAGCTATCCCCTTCTCCTGTGTGAGAAGGTCCACTCTGTAGAGTCATTTGTGGTGATTGCCCTTGGCTAAATGAGGAGGAGGGAGAACCAGTGCTGTCTTGGCTAAAAAGGGTTCACCAACAACATTTTTGCTCTGTCCTGCTGAATCTTCAGTAGGCCTTTCTGAATAAGAGGGATGGGGGGAAAGCATAGAGAAAATCCCCTTCCAAGAAATTGAAGAGGTGTCCATTGCCCTCGCCAGAGGGCTGGGCAGCCTGGTGCAAAATGAAGGAAGTGGTCTGTTCATGGGGGAGGCAAGCAGATCTATTCGATATGTACCCCATTTGTGGACTAGATCCAAGAAAACATCCCTGTGGAGTATCCATTCGTGGGACTGTGACATGGACCTGCTTAAGGTGTCTGCCTGAGAGTTCTGTTCTGATGGGATGCAAACTGCCTGAAGTGTTATTCCCAGTTTCATGGACAGCTCCCACACTAGGAGAGCTAGTCTGCATAACAAGTAAGATTTTGTTCCCCCTTGTTTGTTGACATACCACAGAACTGTAGTATTGTCTGTGAATAGTTTTAGAGAGCCCTGTTTCAGTTTGGGCTGAAAAGCCTTCAAAGCCAGAAGAATTGCTCTCATCTCTCTTACATTGATGTGCTCCTGTTTGTTGGAGTCTGACCAGGCACCATGGACTCATAGGGGGCCCAAAAGTTGCTCCCCACCCCTAGTCTGAGCAGTGTGTGTACATTTCCTGTGTTGGCAGGGGTGGTTGAAGGGGTAGGCCTGGGTTGTGGTTCACCTGATTCAACCACCACTGACTGAATCTCTTTGAGACAGGGTAAGTGGGAAATTTTGTACTCCAGAGGATGAGAGTGCCGAGTCCAAATGGATCTTCCATACTACAGAATCTTCCTCATGTGAAGCCTTGCCATTGGTAACATTAGAATAGTGTAAGCCATGTGGCCCAGGAGTCTGAGGTACTGCCTGGTCGTCACTTCTTTAGTCTGTAGAACCAAGAGCAAGTACTGTGTTAGATCTTGGACATTCTGGGGTGGTAGAAATGCATTCATGACATCGGTCCAAATCCTGCTCCCTAGGAGCACTAGGTGCTGGGCGAGGGTCAGGTTGGACTTAAGAGTAGTTTATCTGGAAACCTAGTGCCTGCAGAAAGGAGAGGGTTGTCTCTAGGTGGAGTACGTGGGTTTCTCTGCAATCCACCTGGATGAGCAGGTCATCTAGATAAGAGAAAATCTGGATCACCTGAGTCCTGTAGAAGGCAATCACTGGTGTCAGGCACTTGGTAAAGACAACTGGCGCTGTACAGAGACCGAAGGGCAAGGCCGAGAATTGACAGTGAGAAGAGGCCAAACAGAAACGAAGGTATCTCCTGAAATTGGGCCTTATGGGTATGGAAAGGAAGACATCCTTGATATCCAAGGTGGCCATGCACCTCTGAGGCAAGATCAAAGGGAAGAGTTTGCAAGCTGAGCATCCTGAAGGTGGGCACTTGCAGGAAAAGATTTAGGTGGGAGAAGTGGAAGATTGGTTGAGAGGGTCCATCTTTTCATGGGACTAGAAAGAACCTGAAATAGAAGCCATTTTCCCTTTCTGTTAGTGGGACAGGATGGATGGCGCCCTTGGCCAAGAAGTTGTCCAGAACTGCTTGAAAAAGAGGGAGCTGCTCTTTGGGGACTGAGGGACACTCCTCCTGGATGGAGTTGTGATACAGGTCAAAGTACCGATTTTCTATTACGGACAGAACCCACTTGTCTGTAGTGATGTGTCCCACACTGGGAGACAGTTAGACAGCCTTACTGATAGTGGGATGGGGGGGGGGGGCTCTTCAAGAATGGCTTCTGTTATGGGGGTTGTGTAGGCATGGCAGGAGTGGATTGCTTCCTGGCAGCTTTCCTAGATCTGGAAGGGGGAGTGGGAGCAGAGTGCTTCCTGATAAATTGTGTTTTAGACTGGTACTTTCTATGAAACATGGGGATAGGAGAGACAAACAGATGTTTGAGGTCTTGATGTTCCTTCCCATTTTGTTGTAAAGTCTTAAATAGATCTGCTGCTTTGGTGCAAAACAGTGCAGAGTTGACCAAAGGTGCATCAGGGAGCTTTGCCCTGATGTCATCAAACAGTGTCTGAAGCCATAGCCATGAATATCTTCTGAGAACAGAAGCTAATACAGCAGACCTTGCTGAGGCATCAGCAGCATTACAGCTGCACCTAATAGAATGTTTACTGACCTGAAATGTCAAGGAGAATCAGGGATGTCAGAAAACTGTTCAGTTACTTTTTCTGTAAGAGTCGAGGCATATCTGGACATGTGGGTCTAATAACTGACCGCCCTGAAAGCCAGGGTGGAAGACGTGGATCCTTTTCCCCAAATGTTCCATAGTCTTGTTACCTTTGTCTGTAGGGAAGAAGGAAAGAGTTTGGATGCCTTATCTGCAGAGTGTGTGCGCCTGGGTCCGCTGCAGGACATTTTACTAAGAATTCAGCTGTCTCTGAGACTTTCCAAAACCTATCAGACCTACGTGGAGCAGGAGGCTGAGAGTCTGAGTTCAAAGAAACTGCATTGAAAGCATCTAGGAATGCAGGCAGTACTGGAGGAATAGATGAAGGAGCTGGGGACTCCATCTGGTGAAGTTCATAGTACCTTTTCTGTACCTCTGTCTTCTCAGATTAATCTCATTTAAAGTGCTCATTCATTTTAGCAATGGCCTCAACAAAGGTGAGATCTTCTGCATGGGAATCTGCTTCAGCAGACTCTTCCTCTGGGGAGGCATAGCCAAGAGGGGAGGGAAGTTGAGACACACAGGAGAGGGATTACTCTGAGGAGGACTCGGAGGATTCCTCCTCCTCCACCTGAGAGGACTCAGATGCTTGGGGCCTAAGACTCAACCACAGGGGGATGACTATAGGTCTTAAGGCCATGAATGCATTGAAAAGGCTTTGCAAGAAAGCCTGCCATTCTGCTTGTAGGAGAGGTAAGCTTCCTCTTTTCTTTCTTCTTTAAGGAAGGCCTAGGGTTAGACAGTTGCGCTGTATGGGAGGAATCCACCTAGTCGGATGATGCAAGACTGGGTTCCTCCTCCGCATCACAAGCAGACATCTGCAGGGCCTCAGAGGATGTGCCCTCCCCACAGGGTTCTGTGGCTTCCACAATGGCACCCGCTATACTCGAATCATCGGGGGCCAATCGTTCTTCCAGGCCATTGGCCACAAGATGAACATCAGGTGGTGAAAGCGCAACAACAGTTTTAGGCTTTAGGGTCTGGCCTTTTTTTTTGTGCGGCTCAGCAGGCAGGTCGGACGGCCGCTCCATACGTAATGCTAACCATTTAAGCCATGGATTCTCAAGGTATATACTCAAGGCATGGAGTCTGCTACTAGTTTTTGGGATGAAGGCCTGGCAAACAGGGCAGGCCTTGTGATTGTGGGATGGTCCTAAGCAAAAGGCAAAGCTCGTGGGCATATTTATGGGGAATCTGATGGCTGCACTTGCACTTACCCTTTCTGGATGACATGAACAAACACTAGCATGCAATGACTCAAAAACAAAGGGTCCCCAACTGGGTACTTATCTGAAGGATTTTCAATCAGACAGCAGGTACAGCAGTAAAACGTTCAACTGGCGGCAGAAGTTCTGAGGTCTGGTGCATGCAGACATCACTTTTATAGCCCACGCTCATCTAACCATGTCAGATGTCCCACCTTGCGGTGACTATAAACTTCTGAAGAGTGGCCAAACATTCTGGTATCAAGAGGAGATTACCCAGGAGTACAGAATACTGCAACATGTGAATAGAAGGACATCGACTGGGTTTCCTAAAGGGTTGACCAAAAGAGATGCACTGCTGTGGAAACAGAGACTTGCATTCCTTGCGATTAAGGTCTATTATCGCATCTGTGACACTCATTTTCCTGGCTGGTGTAAAAGATAAACATTTAAAAGACTCATCTTGTCAGCAGTAAGGGAAATCAAAGATATTTTCATAATTATTAATTTCCTACTCTTCATGTTCAATGTGTGCACTGTACTGCTTCGATTCAATGAGCGGACATGCCCCCTTTTTGCCCGACTTTGGGACTGCCCCCTCATAGAACCTGTCTCTATGGAGAGTGTCTCTGGCAAGGAAAAATAAACATTTGCAGTAGAAGTGTTGGGAGGAGTAGATGGTAAATGTGAGTTAGAAAAATTATGTATTTCTGTGGGCTCTGATGCAATATTTCGCATGCTAAATGTTTTGCCCGTGACTGCTTCTATGCTGGGAAGACCAATCGTGCTCTTAAAGATAGGATTCTTGAGCATGTAGGCAATATCAGTAATGGAAAACTTACTAATGCTCTAGCGAAACATGTTAATGATTATGGGATGAATCATGCTTTTAAGTTTTTCGTTTTAGAGGTGATTACTGAAAATATAAGGGGAGGTGATGTAAAGCATACTACAGAATGTTCTGAACTAAGGTGTATTGTTTGTTTGAAAGCCAACAGGTTTCCCGGCTTGAATGAAGCTTTGTCCATCAATCCCATATTTAAAACACATGGCTTAAGGCACTAATTTGATTCATCAATTTTTTTATGCATGGAGCTTTGTTTCATGAATGAGGAGTATAAACATGATCTTATCTCTCTAAGCTGATTGGTTATTGTGATCCTTTAAATACGTGTTGTGATATCTACTAGTTAATATTGGTCTGATGAAGCAGTCATTATAGCCTCAAAAGTGCTTATTCTGTTTTAGTATTATCGTCTTTTATTATAGTGACGTTCATGTTTTATAACGTGTCTGAATGACTGCCATGGTGAGTCGAGCTCGTTTTATTTGAAGTTTTGCTGCTCACTTACTACTCAACCTTTACATGCATACTGATCATTTCTCGTTGAGTTAGGCTACACCCTTTTTGGAGGGAAGTACATCATCAAACAAAGTGAAGTAAATCTTCATGACTTTACTGCCCTGAGAAAGTAAGATTCATCTTGAGCCAATAACCACCAATCAATCACTATAAAATTATCCAAACAGTAACAACCATAACAAAGGAGGTAGTACCCCACCTCAACTATCTATAAAGGGGGACGCTGGGTGGGTGCCTCCACTGCAGCAGTGAAAAAATGTTACCATCTACTGTTATGGCCAACTAGGATAACACAACTGCACTATGGTCTTCATTCTCACTTCTGCAGTAGCCTACGAGTAGATTCCCAGAGCTTACCCTACCAAGGAGGATGAAGGATAAACGGTCCAGAAGCCTCTGGAGAATAGTTCTAGTAAAGCCTGTCCTGGACGTAGAGAAGTAATCCAGTTTGTAGTGCTTTGTGAAGGTATGAATAAAGGATCAAGTTGCTGCCTCTGGAATACTTTGAGTTCACCCCTTTCCGGTATACCATGAAAAAGGCTAAGACCCTGGTAAACTAGTGACTTAGTTTTGCCTGGAACAGTTACACAGTGGTGGGAAGCGCAAGAAATAGCAGAGGGTAAACCATGTTGATCTAGTCTGCTTAGACACAAGCTAGCTTTTCTTAGTCCCAGTACAAGAAAAACACCTGTTTAGTCTTCCTAAAGGACTTGGTTCTGGCAAGGCAGTACAGGATCTGTCTGTGCACGTCCTATATATAGACTCTTCTTCCTTTTTTTTGTATCTGGGAAGAACACTGGCAGACTGATGGTTTGATTCAAAGTAAACTCAAACCACTTTAGGCATGAATGAAGGACGAGTGCCTAACAGGTGACATTCTAGTAATGAACCCTCCAACCCTTACCATGTTTACATCAAGCACATACATTCTCATGCTATCACGTCTCCCCTTCTGTTTTTTTCTATACTACACATCATTGCTGTACACCCTATCTCCTTGCCCTCAATCTTTCTACCACTTCCTTATCTATCCAATTTAACAACTATACAGACAAATCTCCTAGCCTCTACTAAATGCACCCCCCAATACAAAGTAAAAATTATCCCTATTATGAATACAATCCATTTTACCCAATAAACACTACCACCTCTTTTCAAGCATACCATACCACATTTCCCACTAAACAAAATATATCAGCATACAAACACAAGTTTACTACTGTACATTTATATGGAGACAAACACCCTAATCCTGGTCCCACTTCAAATAAGCCATCTACACCTCCTTAAAGCAATAATGCTCACAAATCTTTATACATGGTAACCCTAAATCTTCAAAGCATGCGTAACAAAATTTCTAACTTTCTCGCTTGGATCTCTCAGTCAACCAGACATTATTTCCACCCCCAAGACCTGGCTAAAACCTTAAAGACACTAAATTAACCCCACCAAGCTTTCAAACAATAAGATCAGATGCACCCCACAAAAAGGAGGCGGCGTAGCACTAATTTTTTTCTAACAACTATAATATAGTTCCTTATACTAATCTTGTTCTGTAATTTTCTAATGCCGAAATTCTCATTTCTCTTCTAAAAATAAACATACCCCCTAGAAACAATATATATTTACTAGAAGATAGCTTTGCCTGGATTTCTTCTAATGTTAAAAGCAAAACTGTCATCTTAGGGGACGTAAATATCAATTGGCCAAACCTCAGCTCCAGCTTCCCTTCCTCAAATTATTCAACTCATCTTCCCCAACCAGACCTAATAAAGCCAACAGTGGATCCATTTTAGACTGGATTCTAGTCACTGACACCAACAAAATATTTGAAACTGGTACTCTCCCAAACACCCTGAGAGATTATCTCCCTGCCTTTATTCCCCATACGTCCCCCTCTTGCCATAACCAACATCAGTACAAATAAATAAGAAACCTGGCTAAATGTAACCCTCTACCTTTTTTAAAGTGTCAATGAATGTTAAACTGGTACAATCTAAAAACACTCCCACTTATTGACACAGTAGACTATTTCAACACTAAATTTATGAATACACTAAACAGCCTCACAACCCTTCATAAAAAAAAAGGATCAAAACATACTATGCACCATGGCTACCCAAGCCTACCAGAGATCTTATGCACACCAGGGATAAAACATGGAAATGGTTGCAAGCTAATAAAAATTCCCCAGACTGGAGGTAAAAAAACAGTCAAAGAAAAAGATTTAAAACTGCAATCTAATCAAACAAAACAAAACAAAAAATCTGGAATTCTGTTCCATCTCTACTAAATCCAGACACAAAATGCAACCCAGGTCCACCATCCTGACAAATCACCACAAGAAATAGCCATCCTCTAATTCTTTCCCTGTCAATTTTACAGCTGACATTATGGCTAATTTTCCCCATGCAAAGTATAGCACAAGCAACACTTCCATCAAAACTTCCCACTTATTCCCTTACCACTACACCCACCACCCCTTACACTCATGAGCCCAATACCCACTTTATACCCAAGTTCACTCTAAATCCAATTCTTACCACCACAATAGAGAGACTATTTCTGAAGCTCAAACCTTGTTCATACTCCTGACAACATACTGTCAGAATATTTAAAACATGAAGCAGATGTTATTTCCTACCGCATTAGTATTCTTTTCAATAGATCCATCCAGGAATCCTGTGTGCCCAAAATCTGGAAAGAAAGCATTTATTCTCCCTCTTCATAAAGGAGGCAATAATGCTGATATCACAAACTTCTGACCTATTGTTATCCTCTCTCCCATCTCGAATATCTCAGAAAAATGTATAATTTTTCAACTGCTTAACTTTTTTCTTCTTAACCAACTTCCGTCACCCATACAACATGTATTTAGACCTGGTCATAGCACAACAGCTACCGTTACATCTTTCACAGACACAATAAACGGAGATAAATGTTGGGAAAATTGGCTATCATCTTCCTAGAGCCATCAAAGGCATTTGATACAGTTTCAGACCCTTTGCATCTAACCCTGCTCTCTAACATCAGTCTTTACCCCTCCATATAACTAGTTCTCCAGCTATTTAAGACGGACAATGAGTGGTCAAGATGGCAACACTCCAGGTCTCTTAAACGCCTCTACAAGAGTTCCCCAAGGATCTATACTTGGTTCCCTCCTGTTCAGCATTTTCATTAATAACTTCCATTCTTCTATGACTCCGGGATTTCTTCAATACACAGACAATTCAACCATTATATGTTCAGCCGACTGCATTTCTGACTTACAACTTAAACCTCAAATGGCCTCCTCTACCACTGAAACCTGGATGCGCAATAACCATCTAGCCCTAAACCCAAATAAATCTAAGATCATATTATTCACCCTACGAAAACAACACTATTAGACAAAACCAAGTTCACATTTTTTCTCAAAAATAATGCTACAATCACACTTGTTAAGCAACACTAAACTTCTAGGAGTCACTATAGATCAACACCTAAAATTTGATATACACATACAGCACAACATCCACAAAACTCATCAAAAGCTTATAATCCTCTATAGCCATAATCATTTCCCAAGTCCCTTCAATAAACCCTTGCTTCTACTTACCAATCTCTGATAGTCACTAAAATGCTAAACTACAGACTTGTTACAACAAACCTGCCAAATTCACAATCATTTCCAAATTCTCCACCCATCACTGCTCTAACTTTCCTACTTGCAATTAACTACAGCACACAAAATTATCTTTAAACCTTCCAACTGTCTGTCCCTCAGCTCAATATTTACTTACTACCTCCCAAAGCCCCTCAGATTTGAAAATAAACAAATTTTGCAGGTGCATAAACTAAGCCTTCCATCCGGCCAGCTTCTTTACTTCTGCTCCAAAAAAAAAATGGAATGTTCTATTGTTATCTATTAGAACTAAGAATCCTGCTTTTTTCAAAACTTCATTACATGAATAACCATCTTCCATCTGGAATTGTTCCTGCAATAAACCTCCTTAGAATATTTCCGTCAAAAGATGTCTTCCTATCTATTATTATACCTTAAAAGTCCTGCAATGTGACTCCTTTACTTGTTCTTTACCTGTATTAGAAAAGTACAGTTTTGTACCTACCATAAATGTAGATGTCCGATAGACATGCAACTGCAGTCATAACATGTGGGTTGTCCTGCCTCAGGCAGCCCTCGGTCGGCCGGATTCCAAAGTCTGGGTCCGACGTCAGCTGATGTCGCATTTCTCTCCGACGTCAGAGCGGCTGGAGTACATAAGCATCAGCCGACGCCATTTTCTTCAGTGTTTCTTGCCCCAGATGCCAGGTGCCCTCCAAGGAAGGCTGTAATCAAATTGGAAGACAAAAACAGGATTCCAAACAAATAAATGAGCAATAAAACAAATACACCATAACAGATATCCCCAGCTAAGAGTAACAGGGATAGGAGTGGACCCTAGGCATAGAGGGGTATGGAGGGAGGGAAAATCCGACTGCAGTTGCATGTCTATCGGACATCTACATTTATGCTAGGTACAAAACTGTACTATGTCCTTCAAGAATGCAACTGCAGTCATAACATGTGGGTAGAATACCATAGCTTAGCTGGGGTAGGAGGAATGATCTAGGAAAAAAGATGGTGTGGCAATCAAACCCTGCAGGACTGCCGAAGCAAAGCCTGCTCTGGATCTGGAGTATAGAGGGAGATTGTAGTGTTTGGAGAATGTATGCACGGAGCTCCATGTAGCAGCTTCTAGAATGTCCTTAGTAGGCACCCCTCTTAAGAATGCTGTAGAGGTGGCTGTAGCTCTGGTGGAATGTGGTCTGACATTGGCTGGAACAGTCTTTCCATGAAAGGAATAACAGAATCTGATGCAATGTCCAATCCATTTTGAAATAGTCTGTTTTGAAATTGCTTTTCCATGGACTGCAGGGGCGTAAGCTACAAAAAGTTGTTCAGATTTCCTACTGGCCTTGGTTCTGTCCAGGTAGTATCGAAGTTGTCTGTGAATGTCCAAGGTATGCAACAGTCTTTCCCCCTTATTCTCAGGATTGGGGAAGAAAGCAGGCAGATGAATGGCTTGATTTAAAGAAACCCTAGATACCACCTTTGGCATAAAAGTAGGGTTGGTCCTTAATGAAACCCTGTCTCTGTGAAAAATAATAAAGGGTGGTATTGCCATTAGGGCCTGTAGCTCCGAAACCCTTCTTGCTGAGGTAATTACCAACAGGAAAGCTGTCTTCCATGAGAGAAATTGCAAGTCAACTGAAGATGCTGGCTCAAACGGAGGTAGAGTCAGTTTTTCTAGGACAAAATTCAGGTCCCAGGCTGGCACTGGGGCCTTTCTTGGTGGCTTAATGTTCTTGATTCCCCTGAGGAATTGCCTTAGTAAAGGGTTTGAAAAAACAGGAGGATCAGTGTTGTATCTAGCTGAAATAGCAGATGCATGTATCTTTATGGAAGAATATGAGAGGCAGTTCTTTAACATATCTGCCAAATATTCCAAGATGAGTGGGATGTTCAACAATGATGCATCATGTCCCTTGCTGGTATTCCAATTGCTGAATCTTTTCCACTTTGCTAAGTAAACCTTTCTGGTGGATGGTCTTCGAGCCTCTGTTAGTATCCGCTGAACTTCCTTGGAGAGAGATAGGCTGAAGTTATTTATGGGATCTCCAAGGCTGTTAGCTGCAGTGTCTGAAGATTTGGATGCACTGTTTCGAAATTGTGTTGAGTCAAAAGTAGAGGCCATTGGGGGCCCACCTCCTGGTGTGACATGCTCCGTAGTAGTGGGTACCAGTGTTGTCTTGGCCAGTCCGGAGCTATTATGATTCCCTTGGGTCTCTCTGCTTTGATCTTTAGTAATACTGAGGTCATCAGTGGCAGAGGTGGGAATGCATAGATTGTTAGGGAGTTCCAGTTGAATGAGAGGGCATCTATTTTCCAAGCTTTTGGATGGTAAGTCCTTGTGCAGAATTTTGGTAGAAGATGGTTGAGGTGAGAGGCAAATAGGTCTACTTCTGGCTTGCCCCATGTCGAAGTGAGTTGTCTGAAGGCCTTCGGATGTAACCTCCACTCGTGTGGATCTGTGAAATTCCTGCTTAGGCTGTCCGCCAACACATTGTCTTTTCCTGGAACAAACTGGGATTGTAACTGAATGTTTAGGCTCAGTGATTTCTCCCAAAGATGCATTGTCAGTCTGCAAAGGGGTAAGAGTGGGTGCCCCCTTGCTTGTTTATGTACCACATCACAGTGGTGTTGTCTGTCCGTATCAGTAAATGGCCTTGCTGGAGTTGGTGTTGAAAGGCCTCGATGGCATGCATTACTGCCAGCATTTCCTTTTGGTTTATATGCAGATGTTTTTCCTTTGGAGACCATTGTCCTTGTATACACCTGCCTTCCATGTGCGCCCCCCATCCAAGGTCTGAGGCGTCTGTGGTCATGGTCTGTGTTATCTGTGGTTTTTTGAATGACATACCTGTGTTTGCCTGGCTCACCGAGGCCCACCACAGGAATTCCTTTTGTAGGCATGGAATGAGCTGTATGATTGTCTCCAAGTTGTTGCTGTGTTGAGACCAAATGCTTTTTAGGTACCATTGAAGCTTTCTAATGTGTAGTCTTGCTAATGGAACCAGGAGAATGCAGGATGCCATGTAACCCAGGGCCTGTAGGAATCTCCTTGCAGTCATCTGGGTGAGTTCTGCTAAACCTTTGAAGTAATGAGTTAACTTCTCTTGCTTGTCTTCTGTCAGATAAGCCATCTGAGAGGCTGTGTCTAGTTTGGCTCCTAAGAAGATTATTTGCTGGGATGGCTGCAGTCTTGACTTTTGGAAGTTGACTGTGTATCCCAGAGCTTGAAGTAATCGTATGACATAATCCAGGTTTTTTGTCATCAATTTGTCGTCCGCTTGTATGAGGCAGTCGTCCAGGTACGGGTAAATTTGTATCCCCTGGAGCCTGCAATGAGCAATTACCGAAGCCAGGCATTTTGTGAATACTCTGGGCGCAGTAGATAAGCCAAGTGGCAATGCTGAGAATTGATAATGCTCTGGCCCTGCAAGAAATCTGAGGTATCTTCTGCAGCTGTGTCTGATAGGGACATGCAGGTATGCCTCCTTGAGGTCCAGAGTAATCAGCCAAGACCCCTTGCCCAGCATAGGAAGGAGTTGCTGTAGAGTCAGCATTTTGAACTTTGGTACTATGAGAAAGGTGTTTAATGCGGACAAGTCCAGTATTGGTCTCCATTGAGATTCTTTTCTTAGAACAAGGAACAGTCTTGAGTAAAACCCCTGGTCTTGTTCTGGTTGTGGAACTCTTTCTATTGCTTTCATCCGAGTCAGCAGAGTGATTTGCTTGATAGCCTCTGCCCTCTGGTTTTGTGGTAGGTTTGGCATGCCTTGTTTTCTTGGTAAGCTATGAAAATGAAACCTGTACCCTCGGTCTATAATGTCCAAAATCCATTTGTCCTTTGTCAGTCTGTGCCAATTTTCTGCAAACAGAGATAATTTCCCGCCCAAGGGAGCTTCTATTTGTTCCCTGGTAGGCGGTAGTAGAGGAAAGTCATTGAGATTGTGGTTGTGGGGCAGGTGAAACCCCTGCGTCACTTCTTTGGTTTCCTGGCTGCCATTGTCGTCCCCTGTAAGGGCCTCTGTATTGGACTCTTCCTCGGCCACGTCTGTTCTTACCCCTTTGAAACTTTTCTGGATTAGGAATGCGTTTCTGGGACCCTGTAATACCTGTCTGGCTTGGCTGGAGCAGGAGGAAGAGAATCAGGGGTAGCACTAGAGTCAGAATATAAATCATCCAGAACATCAAGTACAGGAGGAATACCTAAGGGCCTGTGCTGGGGCTTCTTAAGGAAAGTCTTAAGGCGTTTCCTAGAATCAGAATATTCCTGACCTTGCCACTTGAAATGTTCCCTCATGGTGTGCAGAACATCCCCAAAAGAAATATCCTCAGGAGGGGAGGCCGAGGGGATGGAATCTTCTGCATCCGAGTCCTCATAGGTCTGGAAGAGCTCTTCCTGACTATCAGAGTGGACAGAGCCCTCAGAATCTTCATCTGAAGGAATAGGGTCAGAGGGTTCAACCCGGGGCCTTTTATCAGAAGGAGGCTGGGATCCTCTCGCAGGATGGGCCTGTGAACCTCTAATCATGGAAATTAAATCAGCAGCCATGGACATAATTTGTGTCTCTGGAGTAGGCTGAGGTAAGGATTTAGAAGTAATATGCTTTGTTTTGCTGGCTGCCTTAGCCCTAGTGTAGGCCTTAATAGACATGGCCATAGGAGGCCTGGCAGCTCCACGTGCAGGAGTGACCCTGTCTACAGCAATGGTCTCGGGCATTTCCTCGGTTTCGGTATCCGGAGGAAAATCGATAACTGGCGGAGCGATGTCCGGAATCGGAGTCGTCGGTAATGCGGTGTCTTCGGTTCGGAGCGGTGGAGAGACCGTCTCAGAGGGAACCGGAGCACTCGCGCTAGGTTTTGGCGTGGAGTCGGTGGTAGACGCGGGCCAAGGATGTCAGTCCCGGTCTTTTCGCTTTTTGGGAGTTTGCGATGTCGGAAGATCCGACGGCATGGTGTAAGCAAATTTTATCGGCGAAAAAATCTTCAGCGAACTCCGCCCGGTGCCTGAGAGTGCGCTTGTTGAAGCGAGCACAGGCTACACAGGCCGAGACGTCGTGGTCTGGGTCCAGGCAAGGAAAACAGTAAGAGTGGAAATCCTTATGAGGTATTTGTTTACCACAAGAAAGACAATTGTTAACTTTTTCAGTAATTTCTGACATCGGCTGAGGCAAGAAAAGGTCCCCAACGGGGTACTTAGCTTTTTTGATGACTTCGGTATCGAAGAATGCAGGAGCTGACCGACCGGCACTTGCGAACTGCTTCTGCTTCGGGCAACGCGCGGCAAGAAAGACTGAAGAAAATGGCGTCGGCTGATGGTTATGTACTCCAGCCGCTCTGACGTCGGAGAGAAATGCGACATCAGCCGACGTCGGACCCAGACTTTGGAATCCGGCCAACCGAGGGCTGCCTGAGGCAGGACAACCCACATGTTATGACTGCAGTTGCATTCTTGAAGGACATCTGTTTTCATCTACATGTTACTACTCTTTGTATATACTTCTAAATAAATATAGCCAATGTATGTCTTCATCTTTATCAATCTACTGTGGAGTTTTTCTACCCGGGCCTCCATTGAAAATGGGCTCTGAATGGCCCAGTGGACTTTCCCAGTTAACAAAATGCAAATAACCCCAAGAGGCCTTTTTAAGCCTAGCCATGCTTTCCAAGGCAAGGACATAACACTACCTTGTGACTATGAAGCAACACCTTAGTCATTATGCCAAAGCCCAATCAACCCTATCCCTTTGAAAAAATAGGTAGGGTTCACCGACCATGAGAGCTTACAACTTAGGTACTCACCTTGCAGATGTCAGATCAAGTAGCAAAACAGTTTTCCATGAACTCCAAATCAGCTTAAGTGGCTGGTCTAATGAGAGTTGAGGTCAGTTTGTGTAGAACAAAACTGAGATTCCAAGGAGGAGAAATTTGTTTGCAAGGGGGTCTCACGCTGCATTCCTTAAAGAAACTGTTTGACCACAAACATACAATAAAAAGAGGGATTCATATAGAGACAAGTTGACATAATTGTAAGATGCACCTTGTTGGAAGCATACTGCAAGCCATCTAAGTACCTCACACAAATATTTGCGAACTAGGTGTTACTTCCCTTTTGGGACTCCCAAGATTGTCACGGCACCAGCCAAGAAATCTCTTCCATTTCCCAACATACGACTTTCTCACAGCCAAGTTTTTCTTGCCTCTTTCAGTACATACTGCATGTCCATGCGAAAGAGTTGCCTAAAAGGTACTAAGATTGAATCATCCAGACTATCAGTTGTAGTTGACTGATGTTGGGGTATATCAAACTCCCCTAGTGCTGTGCGAGTAGATCCAGTCTATGAGGAAAGCTTGTGGCAACTGCCCTTGGCCAATTCCACAGGAAGAGAGAACCAATTCTACCTGGGCCAGAAGGGAGTCACCTCAATGATATCTAGTACCTTGGAAGTCAGTGGAAAGAGTAGAAAAGTATATAGGAACATTCCTGACCCCAAGAATAACAAAGCATCTGTTCTCCATGCTTGACTGCAAGGATATCTCAAACAGAATTTTTCTAGATGAATGTTTTCAAATGAGATGAGCAGATTTACTTCGGTTCTCTCTTACATCTAGATCAAGTCTTGGAATATGCCTTCACTAAGTTTCCACTCGAAGATCTGGCCAGGATCTGTTGAGCCTGCTACAATGTTTTACTCTGACGATATGCAAGTGGCCTGAAGAATCAAAGGATGCTGAACAGCCAACTCCCAAGCAGTCATTGTCAACCAACAAAAAGCAGAAGTCCTTGTACCCCCTCCTGTTTGTTGCGATACCTCACAGTAGCGCTGTCTGTGACCACCTGAAAAAAATCACTCCGAGCCCAAAGATGGAGTACTTGTGTAAAATCTTACAATAACCACTGATGTCCTTCTCTTCCATGTTACAGTATTCATAGCCTTTGGGGATTCCCCACCTAAGTGACCTAAACACCCTGACAGTATACAATGTTGCACATAGCAAAGCAGCCTACACAGGCCATAAAAGTGACGTTGGCACATACCATTCCTCAGAACTGAATGCCCCAGTCAGAACACCAGTCCAAGGATATGAGGAATACATAATCAGCCAATAAACAGCAAGTACCAAGGGGGTAGGAGGGAGAGAGAAAATATTGCAACATGGATGAGAAGGACATCTGTTGTTATGGTAAGATTTTACACAGCTATTATTCTATGTCCTTTTATTCCTATGCAGTAGTATTCATAACCTTTGGGAGAGTACCAAAGCTTATGGAAGGGAAAGGGAGAATGGAGCAGAGAAGGCTTCTAGAAACCCATGCAGGACTGCCCTAGCAAATCCTGCTCTGGACCTGGAGAGAATGCCCAGTTTTTAATATTTGGTGAAGGTACGGACAGAGGACCGTGTAGCCGCTTCCAGAATAGATGTGGTGCCTAAACCTTTGAAGAAGGTCCCTGAAGAGGCTACTGCTCTAGTGGAGTGAGCCTTTGCACTGGTAGAGTGCGTCTTCTCATGGGAAACATAAATGAATGAAAAACTGCCTTAGAAATCCAAGTAGAAATAGCTTGTTTGGAGATGAGTTTTCCCAGCTCCCTGGTGTGATACGCAGATAATATCTCACTGAACCGCCACCAAACAATGTGACATCCGGACAATACCCCACCGGACTATCCTGGGTTAGTAACCAAGGAGCTTCAATCCTCACTACTGACACCAATGTGAGACTGTCATTTCCCCTAAGAGCACTACAATTACATACTCTATAACCTGGGACTGGACTATATTCTTCTGTCCACCCAAATATAATTCTTTATTGCACACTCTAGAGCAATGTGACCAGTTTAAGACCTCTGATACACTCCACTAAAAATAAAAAAAGTAGTTTCCAATAAACTAACAGAACTAAAGCACCAGGGAAATGAAATCAATACTGAAGGAAAGAAATTCACATTTAGAAAAACTAACTGATTAGTTATAATTTCCAATCTGACTAAATAACACTGTTCCTGATGTAAACTAAATTACTACAACAGAGCAAAGGCAGGCTTTACAGTTATTGGTGAGTCATTTTGGGTATCCACTGCACAATACCACTGTGAACTGCAACTGTAACTAAAAACAGTTAGGCTAGTCTGTAAAAGAGCCTACTGAAAAGACAGTTAACTGTCACAACTGCTCTAGTTCTAATTTTCATTTCATATTTTGAAAATTAATCAACAGCTGTTTACTAAACTTCTTTCAGCTTCTGACAGTTACAGATGGCAACCGTCAATATTCCAATGACATCATCTGTAGATCAGCTGAATCGGAGAGAGTTTGCCTTGAGAATCTTTCTTCACAAATGTGCACAGTTAGAAAAGTAAAATGACACTGTTCAAGTCTTTAAAACATTCTTTCCAAACAGAAAATAAATCAACGTGTAAGAACTTATCTATAATATCACAGCTAGTCATACTGGCATATAATACACAGGTTAATCTGAAATCATGCACAAAACTTCAGCCAGACATGTTAGCGCAGATGACGGTGTTTAATTCCTTCACACCTGGGATGAAAGGAAACAATTGCTCAGATTTCCTAATAGGCTTGGTTTTGCCCAGATAAAATCAGAGTGGTCTGTGCACATCCAGTGAAAGACCCTTTCATTGGGGCTTTTGGGGTTAGGAAAAAAAAAAGGTGGGCAGATGAATGGATTGCTTTAGGGACAACTCATTAACCACCTTAGGCATGAAGGTAGGAAAATGAGAAAAGGCTGGAAAGCCATAATTGCTCGGAGTTCAGAAACTCTTCCAGCAGAAATTATGGCTACTAACAGGATTTGTTTTCCATTTACAAAATTTTAAGGAAGCTGACCTTGCCAGCTCAAAAGGAGCCTGAGTGACCATTTCCAGGTCAAAATTTAGATCTCAGGGAGGAGGGAAAAGTTTCCTGGGAGCTTGAATGTGAAGGAAGAGCTTAACTTCTAATCTAGAAGCTAGGTGAGTAGATAAGTGCAGACAGTGAAATGGCTGACAGATGTGCTTTAAGAGAAGAGTATGCCAACCTGCCTCAAGTAGTTCAAACAAGTAGGAAAGAACTGGAAAAGTCCACTGAAAATGGAGATAGGTCTTTCTTTAGACACCAGAGAACCGCTTCCATTTGGATAAATAGGATCTCATAGTGTTGGGTTTCCTGGCCTCCTGCAGGACTAGAAATATGTCCTCAGAAAAAAAGATGTCAGAAAGGGATCAAAAACTTATCACCCACAGAGTTAGATTCATGAAAGTGAGATGTGGATGGAAAAGTGATTAGTTATCTTGTGTGAGAAGATCCATCCTATGGGGTAACTTATGATGACTACCCTTGGCTAAATGCAGAAGAGGGAACCAGTGCTGTCTTTGTCAAAAGTTAGTCACCAGCAAAATGTTTGGCTTGTCCTGCTATATTTTCAGTAGGACCTTCTGAACGAGAGGGAAAGGGGGATGCATAAATAAACATTCCCTTCTATGAGAAGGATAGGGTGTTCACCTTCCATACCAGAGGGTCTGGGACTCTAGCACAAAACTTTGGAAGTTGTCTGTTCATGTGGGAGGCAAATAGGTCTACTTGAGGAGTACTCCACCGATGGAGAATGCCCAGAAACATCCTTATAAAGAATCAATTTGTGAGCTTATGTCAGGGACCAGCTGAGAGGGTTCTGGAAGTAGGTAGGAATGAAAGGCTTGGAGTGCCAGGATCAAGGTCTCATTTCCTTTACATTGATATGTTGCTTCTTGATTGAGGGAGACCAAAAGCCCTGGACTTAAGTGACCCAGAGTTGATCCCCACCCAGAGTCAGACATCTGTGAAGAGTTCCTGTACTGGAGTTGGCTGTTGAAAGGGAAGGCCTGGGTCCAGTTGAATCTGTAAAACCCACCATTGTATTTCTCTTTATGCATGCGATAACAGGGCAAACAAATTCCAGAGGATAGGCAAGCTGGCTCCAAATAGTTTTTAGAAACCACTGTATTTTCCACATGCAAAGTCTGGCTAGGAGTAGCATGGAATGAGTGATGCCATAACCCCCAGTAAATGCAAGTACTCCCTGGCAGCGAGGAAGTTAGGGGGAGTTGTTGGTGGAAGTAGCTGAGCAGAGCTTCCACTTTTTGAGAAAGGATGAAAGCCATCATCTGATCTGTCCTTAGCTTGCATCCTATGAAAATCTGATCCTGGAAAGGACTGAGAGAACACTTGCTGGAGTCTATGATGAACCCCAGGTCTTGGAGAAGGAAGACAGTGAAGACTAGGTTTACCCTTAGAGTGGCAGGGTGGACTGCTTGAATTAGCAGGTCATCCAGATGACAATAGATCAGTATTCCTTGGAGCCTGCAGAAGGCAATGACAGGAGCCAAGAATTTTGTAAATACCCTTGGCGCTGTAGAGAGTCCAAAGGGAGAAGCACAGAACTAAAAATGTGAGGAATCAACAAAAAAGCGGAAAAACTTTGTGGATTGCAGATGAATGGGGATTATACAGGTAGGCATCCTTGATGCCCAGAGTGATGAGAAAGGCCTGGAGTAACAGAAGATGGAAAAGAGAAGACACGTGCTAGGAATAAGAGATTTGCTAGGTAGTTACAGGCTACCTGGCCTGTCTTGAAAGGTGGTCTTCTGAGTGGGGGTTTGCTAAGGTCTGGAAAGTACAGTTGTGTACACTTACCATAAATGTAGATGTTCGCGTGTATTTACTGTTGCAGTCATCACATTTGGGTTATCTGCTTGCAGTAGCCCTCAGTCGACCTGATTATCAAAGTCTTGGGTCATGCGTCGGTTGCTGTCTCATCTTCCATGACATCAGGTAGTCAGGGGTATAAACCATGCAGCCAACGCTATTACATCAGTTTTACTTGCCCCACATGTCAGATGCCCCCATAATGGGAAGCAATTATATACGAGGTTACACTCCAACAAAAAAGCAAATACACCAAAAACCTTTAAGCATAGTAGACAAGAATAGAGGTATAAGTCAATAGAAATCAGGGGGCTGGAAGGAGGGTAACCAGGACTGCAACAGTGAACCCACTCAAACATCTACATTTATGGTAAGTGTACACAACTGTACTATGTTCTTCATGTTTCACTATTGCAGTCATCACATTAGGGTAGATTCCCAAAGCTAAGGATGGGAGGAGGTAATTAGACAGCATTAGAACAAGCTATAAGGCCCTGAAAGACTGCAGTGGCAAAGCCAGCTCTGGATTTAGAAAAAATTGGCAAGACGTAATGCTTGGTGAAGGTATGTACAGAACTCCAGGTAGCAGCTTCTAGGATGTCCCTGGTAGGGACACCTCTGAGAAAGGCTGTAGGGGTGGATACAGCCCTGGTTGAATGTGGGCTTATCCCCTGCAGGGTAGGTTTTTCATGGTGCTTATAGCAGAAATGAATGCAATGACCTAACCATTTAAAGGTGGTTTGCTTTGAAATAGTCTTCCCCTCTGCCCCTGCAGCAAATGCAACCAGTAGCTGTTCAGATTTCCTGAGAGGTTTAGTCCTGTCCAAGTAAAATCTAAGTTGTCTGTGCA
This sequence comes from Protopterus annectens, assembly GCF_019279795.1. Taxonomy (NCBI): domain Eukaryota; kingdom Metazoa; phylum Chordata; order Ceratodontiformes; family Protopteridae; genus Protopterus; species Protopterus annectens. The sequence continues at coordinate 1,896,265,080 of NC_056732.1, read as the reverse complement.
TGTCCAGGAAATGCAGTATTTGTTCCCCTTTGTTCTGTGGATTAGAAAAGAAGGTTGGCAAATGAATGGACTGATTAAGGGTCACACTGGATACCACCTTGGGCATGAAGGAGGGATTGGTCCTGAGGGACACCCTGTCTGCATGAAGATGATGAAAGGGCTCTACAACCATGAGGACCTGTAATTCAGACACCCTTCCTGCTGAAGTGATGGCTAGAAGGAAGGCAGTTTTCCAAGAAAGGAATTTCAACTCTGCATTAGCAGATGGCTCGAAGGGAGGTAGAGTGAGCTTTTACAATACAAAGTTAAGGTCCCAGGCTGGAGAAGGGGCTCTCCTGGGTGGTCTTAAGTTTTTGGCCCCTCTGAGGAACTGCTTCAGCAGTGGATGAGAGAAGGGTGGTTCTGCATTGTAATGAGCTGAAAAGGCTGAGGCATGAATTTTGATGGAAGAAAAGGAAAGGCCCTTGTAAAGCATCTCAGTTACGTATTGAAGAATCTGAGGTAAATTGGGCGCTGCTGTGCCCATCCCATGAGTTTGGCTCCAGAACAGAATCTTTCCATTTTTCAGCATAGGATTTTCTAGTACTAGGCCTCATTGCCTCCAGAATGACATCAATCACTTGCTTACTGAGGAATGGGAAAGGAAAGATCAGGTAATTAGCCAGACTGCCAGGTTCAGAGTTTGAAGCTGTGGGTGCAGAATCTGGCCCTCCTGCTGAGGCAGCAGAGCAGGGGTCTGGGGCAGGTGCCATCAGTGACACACTGCGCAACAGGGGGTACACCAGTGTTGGCGTGGCCAGTCTGGTGCAATCAGTATTGTTCTTGGTTTGTCCTCTTTGATCTTTAGTAGTACCTTGGAGAGGAGAGGCAAAGAGGGAAAGGTATAGATTGACAGGTTTTTCCAGGTGAAGGAGAGGGCATCCACTTTCCAAGCTTGTTTGTGGGGAGCCCTTGTGCAGAATTTGTCCAACTGGTAGTTCTAGGGGGAAACAAACAGGTCCATCTCTGGGCTCCCCCATTTGTTTCTCAACATGTTGAATGTCTTTGGTTCCAGTTTCCACTCGTGTGGGTCCATGAGATTTCTGCTCAGGTTGTCTGCCAGTGTATTTAGCTTTCCTCTCAGGAACTGAGCTTGTAGGTGCACTTGGTAGCTCAAGGATGTGTTCCACAGAGCCTTGGCTAGTCTGCAGAGAGGGTATGAGTGGGTTCTCCCCTGCTTATGTACCACATAACAGTGGTGTTGTCCGTCTTTACCAATAATTATCCTGGAAGAATGTGATCCTTGAAGGCTGTCAGAGCATACACTACAGCTAACATTTCTTTTTGATTGATATGCAGGTGCATCTGACTTGGTTTCCACTTGCCCTGAACGCACTGCCCTGCCAAGTGAGCCCCCCATGCATACTCTGATGCATCTGTTAGGGTTTGAGCAGCATGGGGTAGAGTGAATGGCAGTCCCTTGTTTTGGTGGCATGCCTCTGCCCACCAAAGGAACTCAATCTGTAGGCAAGGTATGACAGGAAAGTACAGTTGTGTACACTTACCATAAATGTAGATGTTAGAGTGTATTCACTGTTGCAGTCATTACATTTGGGTAATCATAGGTTCATAACTAGGCTATCTGCCCTAGGGCATTTATAAGCCTAGCCAGAATGTGTTTGGCTTTCGCCACCCATTTTAAATTTATTTTGCTATGCCCTTTGTCGAGGTTAGTATACTGTGCCTCTGTCTAACGGTGACACAGAAGTGATACCCGGGGTAAACCTACGATCTCCCATCCACTCATCAAGATTCCTCTTGAAGAGAGTCAATGAGGGACTCTTGCCTAACCTGGACTGGGATTTTATTCCAGAGTGAAGGGAGCCTCTGGGTTATGAATCTGTCCCTCCAGCATGTCCTATTTATTTCAGTGCTGAGGTTCAAGTCTCGAGCACGTAGCTCGATGGGATTTGGATTTTCTGAGGTGCAGCATGTCCATTAATTCCGGGTTGGACATGGCTTTATAAGTCAGGCACAGATCGCCTCTGAACAGGCGGTATGCCACTGAGTAGAGCTGGAGATTCTTTAACCGGGCAGCATATGGCATCTGTTTGAGCCCTTTGATCCTCTTGGTGAGGTACTTTTGGAGTCTTTCCAGTTGCTGCAGGTGTCTGGTAAGGTACATCCCAAAAGGGGCATTGTACTCAATTATGGGCCTGATGAGGGATGAGTAATGAGGCACGATGACCTCCCTTGATCTAGATGTGAATCCCTTCATGATTAGGTGGGCTATATAAAATGTTTTTCTAACCACTTTGGCCACATGGTTGTCAAATGAGAGATTGCTATCAACTTGGGTCCTCAGGTCCCTAATTACTTCTTCTGTACTTAATGGATTACCACCTATGTGGTAATTTGTGGGCACTTTGTTTTTGCCAAAGGGGATGACTATACACTTTTTGGCATTTAGCTTGAGGCCATGGCTCTGGCACCAGTTGTGTGTTTCTATGAGGCCCTTTTGGAGGATGCTTGTGTCGGCTGGAGAGTCGATTATGGCGCCCAGTTTGCAGTTATCTGCAAACTTGGTCAGCCACAGTCCTTCCGTGTTGGTCTGTACCTCCGAGAAATATATACCGAACAAGAGAGGTCCCAGGACTGAGCCTTGTGGGACACCACTTGTAACTGGTTTGGAGTCTGACATGGCTCCAGCAATTCTAACCATGTGGGTTTTGTCCTTGAGCCAGTTTGCAATCCATCTAGTGGCATAGGGGTTTATATTTAAGCTGGTGAGCTTATCTATAATGCCCGAGTGGGGTATTGTATCGAAGGCTTTTGCGAGGTCTAGGTAGGCTGTGTGGACCACCTTCCCCTCGTCAATGGCCTTGGTGACTGTTTCAAAGAAATCAACCAGGTTTAAGAGGCAGGATCTGCCCTTAAAGCCGAACTGGGTAGGATCCAGTATCTGTAGGTCCCCAATATCTTTATTTATGAGGTCCATGATGATCCTTTCCATAGCTTTGCAGACCAAGCTAGTCAGACTTATGGGGAGATAGTTTCCAGGATCCGTTGAGGCACCACCTTTATGAAGAGGGACCACTGTTGCTGTACGCCACTCTTTGGGCACATATCCTGTAGTAAGGCTGAGATTGAACAGTAGTTTTCTGTTTGGGTTTAGCTCTTCTTGGAGTTCATGTAGGGCCAGCCGGGACACCGTCTGGTCCCATTGATGCTGTGTTTTTGCTTTGGAGAGGGCTCTTACCTGAGCATCGGAGATGTCAGGGGGGCAGCACTCTGCTGGGATAGATATTTGCCCTTTTGGTGGGGGGGGGGGGAGAAGTTTGCGCTGAACCTGTCAGCTAGGATGTTGGCAATGTCTGTGGGTTCAGTGTATTTTTTGTCATTTTGGATTAATGCTGAGCATATCTGGGAATTATCACCCAGGTTCCTAACATAACTAAAGAAAGCCTTGTGATTATCCTTAGTGCCCTGTGCAATTTTTCTCGAAGCTGGCCTTAGACAATTTTATGAGTGCCCGTAGTTTTTTGCTAATACTGATCAGTGATGCCTTCCCTTTTTGGGATTTTGCTCTATCATTTAGTAGCTTCCTCCTTCTATTGTATAGTTTGTTTATGGCTGGGGTCCACCAGACAGGACGTCTGCCTTTGGAGGATTGGGTCTTGGTTTTATTTGGGATCGCATGATCCATGCATTCCTGAAGGTGTTCATAGAATGTGTTTATAAAGGATTCTGCGGTCTGGGCCGCATTTTCCACAGGCCCGGGGGCTTTGAAGGATTCCACCTCGGTTTTGAGGAGTGTGAAATTTGTTTTAGAGAAGTTTTTCACTGTGGTTTTCTGGGCAGGGGGTGGGGTCGGGATGTGAATATCCAGTGAGATTAGTTTATGGTCTGATCTTACCAGTGAGGGATACACTTCTGGTCTGGAGCATAGAGCCCCCATGTTGGTGATGATCAGGTCCAGTATATTTTCCCCTCTTGTGGGAGTGGTAACAAATTGTTCCATAGCATTTGAGTTTATAAATTCTAGGAACCTTTGGGCTAGGGTGTTGGAGCTAGAGTAATGCTCCCAGTCTATGTTTGGGTAGTTGAAGTCGCCCAATATAATGGTGTTTGGAGAGACCTTCATATTTTCCAGTGTTCTCAGAAAGGCCGAGTGGGGTTTCCTGGGTTTGGGAGAGTGGTCTGTAGCAGGCTATAAACTGGAAGGCAGTTTTACCCACTGTTAGTTGCACATGGATAGTCTCTGATGCTTCGTGCTTTGCCACCAACCTGGAGGTGTGGGTATCTTTGATGAATATCGATACTCCCCCTCCTTTTGTGGTTCGGTCCAAGTTTTGGGGCCGAAAAGAATGGTATGAGGTATAACCTGGTAGTGCTGGGGTGCTCTCGGGAGCCCTGAACCAGGTTTCTGTTACTGCACAGATATCGATGTTCTCCATGCTAAGGAGAGTTTCGAGTGCGTGCATCTTGAGGTTTAAACTTCTGGCGTTGAGTAGCATTACTCAGTTTCTTATCCCTTGTAATACCTATGGAGGTGGGTTTGTCTTTTGAGCCTTGCCTAAAAAAGGCACTATAGGGGTAGCAAGAGCCTTTGCCAATATCCTGCTGGCAGGTTGCCCTCAGCCGGCCTGAATTCCAAAGTCTTGGGTCCTGGGTCGGCTGCTGTCGCCCCTTCCCTGAAGTCAGGTCGCCAGGGGTATAAAAGAAGCAGCAGACACCATTTCTTCAGTTTTTCTAGTCCCAGATGTCAGGTGCCCCCAAAAAGGGTAGCCAAACTTTATGTATGTATTCAGAAATACATCAATATAAATTTTACCTTCATCTATAAGCAAATACACCACATAGGTAGTATAAATCAGAGAAGGAAAGATAAGATTCAAAAAAAAAAAAGGGGGAAGGCGAGTGGGTAACCTGGACTGCAACAGTGAATACACTCTAGCATCTACATTAATGACAAGTGTACACGACTGTACTATGTTCTTCGTGTTTCACTGTTACAGTCATTACATTTGAGTAGAGTCCCAAAGCTAAGGTTGGGAGGCTAGAACTAGGCAGCAGTAGGAGCGGCTATGAGGCCCTGCAGAACTGCAGTGGCAAAGCCTGCCCTGGATTTAGAGTAGAGTGGCAGATAAGGCTTTGTAAAGGTGTGCACTGAACTCCAGGTAGCAGTCTCTAAAATGTCTGTGGTAGGTACTCCCCTGAGAAAGGCTGCTGAGGTGGCTGCAGCTCTGGTGGAATGAGGCCTAATGCCCTTAGGCACTGGCTTGCCATGGTGTAAGTAGCAGAAATGAATGCAGTGACCTAACCACTTAGGCTTTTCCTTGTGATCCTGCAGCATATGGCACTAGTAATTGCTCTGTTTTCCTGAAAGCTTTGGTTCTGTCCAAGTAGAATCTAAGCTGTTTGTGTACATCCAAAGAATGCAGAATTCACTCCCCTTTGTTCCGTGGATTTGGATAAAAGGTAGGCAGATGGATGGCTTGGTTGAGAGCCACACTGGACACTACTTTAGGCATAAATGTTGGGTTTGTCCTCAGGGAGACTCTCTCTGGATGAAAAATGATGAAAGGTTCCACAGCTATGAGTGTCTTTAGCTCTGAAACTCATCTTGCAGCAGTAATTGCTAGGAGCAGAGCTGTTTTCCAAGATAAAAACTTCATATCAGCTGTGGCAGCTGGCTCAAAAAGGAGGCAGGGTGAGCTTTTCCAAGACATAGTTGAGGTCCCATGCAGGTATTGGTAGTCTTCTTGGGGGACCTTAAATTTTTGACTCCTCTGAGGTACTGCCTTAATAAAGGATGAGAAAAAAGTGGTGGCTCTGTATTGTAAAGAGCCGAAATGCCAGAGGCATGAATTTTAATAGATGAAAAAGATAGGCCGTTGTCCAGCATCTCAGTTAAGTATTGCAAAATCTGAGGAATATTTGGTACCGCTGTATCAGTTCCATGTGCCTGGTTCCAGGCACAGAATCTCTTCCATTTTCCAGCATAAGACTTTCTAGTACTAGGCCTTCTGGCTTCCAGAATGACCTCCATCACAGCTTTACGGAGAGGTTTTTTTTGTATGTCTACATTATCTGCCATGCTGCCAAGTTTAATGACCTGAGTTGGCTGTGCATGACCTGATTGTTTTGCTGGGACAATAATCGAGTATTTGAGGTAAAGTCCAAGCCAGGTATAGAGATAAGTTCCTTAGTATTGGATACCAGTACTGGCGTGGCCAGTCTGGGGCAATCAGTATCATCTTTGGATTCTCCTGTCTGACCTTTAGGCACCCTGGAGAGGAGAGGCAGTGGAGGAAAGGAATATACTGATAGGTTTTTCCAGCTGAAAGATAGGGCCATCCACTTTCCATGCTTGTCTGCGATAAGTCCTTGTGCAGAATCTTTTTAATTGGTAACTGAGAGGGGAGGCAAAAGTACAGTTTTGTACCTACCATAAATGTAGACGTCCGATAGATATGCAACTGCAGTCATAACATATGGGTTGTCCTGCCTCAGGCAGCCCTCGGTCGGCCGGATTCCAAAGTCTGGGTCCGACGTCAGCTGATGTCGCATTTCTCTCCGACGTCAGAGCGGCTGGAGTATATAAGCATCAGCCGACGCCATCTTCTTCAGTGTTTCTTGCCCCAGATGCCAGGTGCCCTCCAATGAAGGCTGTAATCAAACTGGAAGACAAAAATAGGTTTCCAGACAATAAATAAGCAATAAACAGATACACTATAACAGATATCCCCAGCTAAGGATAATAGGGATAGGAGTGGACCCAAGGCATAGAGGGGAAGGAGGGAGGGAAAACCCGACTGCAGTTGCATATCTATCGGACATCTACATTTATGGTAGGTACAAAACTGTACTATGTCCTTCAAGAATGCAACTGCAGTCATAACATATGGGTTGAATACCATAGCTTAGCTGGGGGAGGTGGTATGCTCTAAGAAAAGGATGGTGTAGCTATCAATCCCTGCCGAAGCAAAGCCTGCTCTGGATCTGGAATATAAAGGGAGGTTGTAGTGTTTGGAGAATGTATGCACGGAGCTCCATGTAGCAGCTTCTATAATGTCTTTTGTAGGCACCCCTCTTAAGAATGCTGTAGAGGTGGCTGTAGCTCTGGTGGAGTGTGGTCTGACATTGGCTGGTACACTCTTTCCATGGAAGGAATAACAGAATCTGATGCAATGCCCAATCCATTTTGAAATAGTCTGTTTGGAAATTGCTTTTCCTTGTACTCAGGGCGTAAGCTACAAAAGCTGATCAGACTTCCTACTGGTCTTGGTTCTGTCCAGGTAGTAGCGAAGTTGTCTGTGAATGTCCAAGGTATGCAACAGTCTTTCCCCTTTGTTCTCAGGATTGGGAAAGAAAGTAGGCAGTTGAATTGCTTGATTTAAAGAAACCCTAGATACCACTTTTGGCAGAAAGGTAGGGTTGGTTCGTAAGGAGACCCTGTCTCTGTGAAAGGTTATGAACGGTGGTATTGCCATTAGGGCCTGTAATTCCGAAACCCTTCTTGCTGAGGTAATTGCCAACAGGAAAGCTGTCTTCCATGAGAGAAATTGTAAGTCCACAGAAGCTGCTGGCTCAAAGGGGGGTAGAGTCAGTTTTTCTAGGACAAAGTTGAGGTCCCAAGCTGGTACTGGGGCCTTTCTTGGTGGCTTTATATTCTTGATTCCCCTAAGGAATTGCCTTAACAAAGGATGTGAAAACACAGGTGGATCAGTGTTGTATCTAGCTGAAATAGCTGAAGCATGTATTTTTATGGAAGAATATGAGAGTCCATTCCGTAGCATATCTGCCAAATATTCCATAATGAGTGGGATGTTCAATAATGATGCATCATGACCCTTGCTGGTATTCCAAACGCTGAATCTCTTCCATTTAGCTGAGTAAACCTTTCTGGTGGATGGTCTTCGGGCTTCTGTTAGTATCCGCTGAACTTCCTTAGAGAGAGAGAGATTGAGATTATTCATGGGATCTCCCAAGCTGTTAGCTGCAGCGTCTGAATGTTAGGATGTACTGTCTTGAAGTTGTGTTGAGTCAAAAGTTGGGGCCATTGGGGAAGGGCCCACTTTTTGTTGTGACATATGCTCCGTAGTAGTGGGTACCAGTGTTGTCTTGGCCAGTCTGGAGCTATTAGGATATCCCCTTGGGCTTCTCTGCTTTGATCTTTAGTAATACTGTGGTCATCAGTGGCAGAGGTGGGAATGCATAGATGTGGTCATCAGTGGCAGAGGTGGGAATGCATAGATTTTTAGGAAGTTCCAGTTGAATGAGAGAGCATCTATTTTCCATGCTTGTGGATGATATGTCATTGAACAGAACTTTTGTAGATGATGATTGAGGTGGGAGGCAAATAGGTCTACTTCTGGCCTGCCCCATGTCGAGGTGAGTCGTATGAAGATTTCTGGATGTAACCTCCTCTCGTGGGGGTCCACGAAATTCCTGCTTGGGTTGTCCGCCAGCACATCGTCTTTGCCTGGAACAAACTGGGATTGCAACTGTATGTTTAGGCTCAGTGATTTTTCCCAAAGATTCATTGTCAGTCTGCAAAGGGGGGTAAGAATGGGTGCCCCCCTGCTTGTTTATGTACCACATCACAGTGGTGTTGTCTGTCCGTATTAGCAGGTGGCCTTGCTGAAGTTGTTGTCGAAAGGCCTCGATGGCATGCATTACTGCCAGCATTTCTTTTTGGTTGATATGCAGATGTGTTTCCTTTGGAGACCATTGTCCTTGAATACATCTGCCCTCCATGTGCGCCCCCCATCCTAGGTCTGAGGCGTCTGTGGTCATGGTCTGTGTTATCTGAGGTTTTTTGAACGACATACCTGTGTTTGCCTGGCTTACCGAGGTCCACCATAGAAATTCCTTTTGTAGGTATGGAATGAGCGGTATGGTTGTCTCTAGGTTGTTGCTGTGTTGAGACCATAAGCTTTTTAGGTACCATTGAAGCTTTCTCATGTGTAGTCTTGCTAATGGAACCAGTAGAATGCAGGATGCCATGTAACCCAGGGCCTGTAGGAATCTCCTTGCAGTCATCTGGGTGAGCTTTGCCAAACCTTTGAAATAATGAGTTAACTTCTTTTGCTTGTCTTCTGTCAGGTAAGCCATTTGAGAGGCTGTGTCTAGTTTGGCCCCTAAGAAGGTTATTTGCTGGGATGGCTGAAGTCTTGACTTTTGGAAGTTGACTGTGTATCCCAGAGCCTGTAACAATTGTATGACAATTCAAGTTTTTTGTCAAAATCAGTTTGTCGTCCGCTTGTATGAGGCAGTCGTCCAGGTACAGGTAAATTTGGATCGCCTGGAGCCTGCAATGAGCAATTACTGAAGCCAGGCATTTCGTGAATATTCTGGGCGCAGTAGATAAGCCAAATGGCAATGCTGAGAATTGATGATGCTCTGGCCCTGCAAGAAATCTGAGGTATCTTCGGCAGCTGTGTCTGATAGGGACATGCAGGTATGCCTCCTTGAGGTCCAGAGTAATCAGCCAAGACCCCTTGCCCAGCATGGGAAGGAGTTGCTGCAGAGTCAGCATTTTGAACTTTGGTACTATGAGGAAAGTGTTTAATGCGGACAAATCCAGTATTGGTCTCCATTGAGTTTCTTTTCTTGGAACAAGGAACAGTCTTGAAAAAAACCCCTGGCCTTGTTCTTGTGGAACTTTTTCTATTGCTTTGATCTGAGCAAGCAGAGAAATTTGCTTGATAGCGTCTGCCCTCTGGTTTTGTGGTAGGTTTGGCATGCCTTGTTTTCTTGGCAAGGTATGAAAGTGGAACCTGTAACCTTGGTCTATAATGTCCAAAATCCATTTGTCCTTTGTCAATCTGTGCCAACTGTCTGAAAACAGAGATAATTTTCTGCCCAAAGGAGCTTCTGTTTGCTCCTTGGTCAGCGGAAGTAGAGGAAAGTCATTGAGATTGTCCCTGTGGGGCAGGAGAAACCCCTGTGTCACTTCTTTGGTTTGCTGGTTGCCATTGTCGTCCCCTGTAGGAACCTCTGTATTGTCCTCTTCCTCGGCCACGCCTGTTTTTGCCCCTTTGAAATCTTTCAGGATTAGGAAAGGACCAGTTTTTGGAAGGCCAATTCCTGCTGAATCTGGGTGGCTGAACCTGGAGAAAATCTTTGACTGTCTGAACTGACTTTGCTTTTTCCTCAATAGACTTTAACACATCTTTAGCATTAGCACCAAAAAGCTTGTTCTTTTCCAAGGGTGCATCAAGAAGTTTTGCCTTAACATGATCTGGTAGAGGTTGTTCTTTTAACCATGCATGTCTACGAATGACCGCCCTTGTCATAGCTGCCCTACATGAAGCTTCCAATGCATCATATCCACACTGAAGAAAGTGATTGCTAACTTGCTGAGAATTATGTACAGCCTCCTGTAAAGACTTCCTATCTAAAGGTTCAGGAGAGGCCAAGGTTTTCTGTAAATCATCTAACAGGTAATCCTGATATTGAAACATATGAAAGAAACAATTGAGAGCTCTCATAGATAAAGTAAAGTAGTGGAGGTGTAAACCTTCTTCCCCCATCTCTCTAATGACCTAGCTTCCCTGTTGGAAGGCAAAGGATTTTTGGAGGTAGTAGCTGAAACCCCTTTCGGTCCCTGTGAAATTGTTTCTAAATCAACAGCATGGGCCCTAAAGAAATGAGAATGTGTTTCTGGGACCCTATAGTATCGGTCAGGCTTGGCAGGAGCAGGAGGAAGAGTATCAGGGGTAACACTGGAGTCAGAGTATAGATCATCCAAAACATCAAGCACAGGAGGTATAGCTAAGGGCCTGTGTTGGGGCTTTTTAAGGAAGGTTCGAAGGCACTTTCTGGAATCAGAATATTCCTGGCCTTGCCACTTAAAATGTTCCCTCATGGAATGCAGAACTTCCCCAAAAGAAATATCTTCCTGGCTATCGGAGTGAACAGAGTCCTCAGAATCTTCATCTGAAGGGAGAGGGTCAGAGGGTTCAACCCTGGGCCTCTTATCAGGAGGAGGCTGGGATCCTCTCTCAGGATGGGCCTGGGAACCTCTGATCATGGAAATTAAGTCTGCGGCCATAGTCATGATTTGTGTTTCAGGAGTAGGCTGAGGTAAGGCTTTAGCAGTAAGGTGCTTGGTCTTGCTGGCTGCCTTAGCACGTGTGTAAGCCTTGATAGACATGGACATGGGAGGCCTAGCAGCTCCACGTGCAGGAGTGACCTTATCCACAGCAATGGTCTCGGGCATTTTCTCGGTTTCAGTATCCGGAGGAAAATCAATAACTGGCTTCGGTGTGGTCTCCGGTATCGGACGTATCGGTAACGCGGTGTCTTCGGTTCGGAGCGGTGAAATAACCGCCTCAGAGGGAACCGGGGCACTCGCGGTTGGTTTTGGCGTGGTGTCGGAGGAAGACGCGGGCCGAGGATGTCGGTCCCGGTCTTTTCGTTTCTTAGGAGTCTGCGATGTCGGTAGTTCCGACGGCATTGTATAATCGTATTTTTCGCCGAAAAAGTCTTCAGCGAACTCCGCCCGGCGCCTGAGTGCACGCTTATTGAAGCGAGCACAGGTGGCACAGGCCGAGACGTCGTGGTCTGGGCCAAGGCAAGGAAGGCAGTAAGAGTGGAAATCCTTATGAGGTATTTGTTTACCACAAGACAAACAATTATTTACTTTTTCAGTAATTTCTGACATCGGCTGAGGCAAGAAAAGGTCCCCAACGGGGTACTTAGCTTTTTTGATGACTTCGGATTCGAAGAATACAGGAGCTGACCGACCGGCACTTGCGAACTGCTTCTGCTTCGGGCACCATGCGGCAAGAAAGACTGAAGAAGATGGCGTCGGCTGATGCTTATATACTCCAGCCGCTCTGACGTCGGAGAGAAATGCGACATCAGCCGACGTCGGACCCAGACTTTGGAATCCGGCCGACCGAGGGCTGCCTGAGGCAGGACAACCCATATGTTATGACTGCAGTTGCATTCTTGAAGGACATCAGATCTATGTCCGGGCATCCCCATTTCCTTGTTAGCATGCTGAAGACTTGTGGATCCAGCTTCCTCTCGTGGGGATCCATGAGGTTTCTGCTTAGTTCGTCTGCCAGAGTATTTTCCTTTCCTGGCAGGAACTGTGCCTGCAGATGTACTTGTAAGTCAAAGCTGTGTCCCACAAGGTCATGGCTAGTCTGCAAAGTGTGTAAGAATGTGTGCCCCCCTGCTTGTTTATATACCACATGACCGTGGTGTTGTCTGTCTATCAGTAGTTGTCCCAGATGAAGTAGGTCCTTGAAGGCCGTCAGGGCATTTTGAACAGCTAACATCTCTTTTTGATTGATATTTAGATGCATTTGGTTTGAGGACCATGTGCCCTGAATGCCTCTTTCCTGCCATATGGGCTCCCCAGGCATAATCTGATGCATCCGTCGTTAGTGTCTGCCTGGCTGGAGGTAATGTGAATGTCTGTCTCTTGTTCTGGTGACAAGCCTTTGCCCACCATCGAAACTCCTGTTGCAGGCAGGGAATGAGAGTAATGACTGTTTCCAGGCTGTGGCAATGCTGAGTCCAAACACTTTTTAGGTACCAATGAAGTTTCCTCATATGCAGTCTTGCATATGGAATTGGTAGGATGCATGATGCCATGAAGCCCAGAGCCTGCAGAATTTTTCTTGCAGATAACTGGGCCTATGTTGTCAGCATTTTGAAATAGTCAGTTGCCTTTGTTTGTCTGGCGTGAGGTAAGCCATCTGGGCAGTTGTATTCTAGCTTGCACCCACGAATGTTAAATCTTTTGAAGGTATTAGTTTTGATTTTTTGTTGTTGACTGTGTACCCTAGGCATGATAGAAGTCTTTTCACAAACGCCAGATGTTGAAGAAGAATGTCCTTGTCCTCTGCTTGAATGAGACAGTCGTCCAAATAAGGATATATTTGTATTCCTCTTTGTCTGCAGAATGCAATTACTGGCGCCAGGCACTTTGTAAAGACCCTGGGCGCAGTAGATAAGCCAAAGGGCAGTGCAGAGAATTGGTAATGCACTGAACCAGCCTTGAATCTTGGGTATTGTCTGCATGGTTGTCTGACTGGAACATGCAGGTATGCCTCTTTTAGGTCTAAAGTCACAAGCAAAGTATTCTTGCCCAACATGGGCAGAAGCTGCTGCAAAGTCAGCATTTTGAATTTTGGAAAATCCAGGAAAGTGCTCAGAATAGATAGGTCCAGTATCGGCCTCCAGGCCTTGTCCTTTCTGGGTACCAAGAACAGTCTTGAGTAAAATCCTTGTCCCTGCTCTTGCTGTGGTACTTGTTGAATGGCCCCCATGTCCATGAGGGATGAGACTTGTTTTTGCGCCTCTGCTCATTGATTTTTTGGCAGATTTGGCCATCCGTTTGCCTTTGGCATAGTATGGAAATGGAACTTGTATCCTTCTGACACTATGTTTAGAACCCAATTGTCCTGGGTTATGATGTGCCAATTTTGAGCAAAAAGTGCTAATTTTCCCCCTAAGGGTGCTGCCAGAAGATAAGTGCTTGGTGCAGCAGGGGGAAGTCATTGGGACTGTTTTCTGTATGTTTGTGATCCATCTTCTCCAGCTTTGGAGGTAGAAGCACCCCATTGCTTGGGCCTATTAAGAACCTTGCGCTTGGGATCTACCCCTAGGGCGTCTGGTTCTGCCCCTTTGAGGTCTGACACAGGAAAGGACCGATTTTTTGTAAGCTAGTGTCTACTAAACCTGGGTGGCTGTACTTGTAAAAAAATTCTTTGACAGTTTGCATAGATTTAGCTTTGTCCTCCATTTTTTTTTTTAACACCTCTTCTGCCTTAACACCAAACTATCAAGCTGTAAAGGTGCATCTAGTAATTTAACTTTAACATGATCAGGCAGATTTTGTTCCTTTAACTAACCATGCCTCCTAATTACAGAACCCGTAACTGCGGCACTGCAGGAGGCCTCCAAAGAATCAAAACCACATTGCAAAGCATACTTTCCAACTTGTTCTGCTGCATACAATAAATCATGCATTTCCTTGTTTTCTGCACATTCAGAATTTAACATTTTCTGTTTAAGCAATCCCATGACATGTTGCTGATACTTAAGCATATGAAATTGACAGTTTAAGGCCCTTATAGCCAAAGTTACAGATGTGTAAACCTTTTTCCCCACCATCTAGCCAGTGCCCTTGAATCCCTGTCAGAGGGGGTTGGGTTTTTTGCAGTGGAAGCCTCAACTCTCTTTGGACCCTGTGAAATAGTTTCTGGGTCAGCAGCAGGGTTTTTAAAAAGAAATTTGTGAGAGTCAGGAACCCTGTAATATCTGTCAGGCTTAACAGGAGCTGGGGGTAAGGAGTCAGGGGTCAGACTAGACTCCGAAAACACATCTACAATGTCTAACACAGGTGGAATAGCTAGAGGCCTGTACTGAGGTAGTAAGAGAAAATCCCTGAGCCTCTTTTTAGATTCTGAAAAATCTTGGCTCTCCCAGTGGAAACATTCCCTCATGGCATACAAGGTTTCCCCAAAGGAATAGTCCTCCGGAGGAGATACTGAAGGTATAGATTCTTCAGCATCAGAATCCTTGTGGGGGGGGGGGGGGGGGAGGATATTCCTGATCAGAAGAAATAGAAACCTGATCTGAAGATTCATAGTCAGTGTCTTGGCTAGGCCTCTTATCAGGAGGGCGATGGGAGCCCCTGATGAAGGTAATCAAGTCTTTCCGCCATTTTGAGCATCTGTTTTTTGGGCATAGAGGCCTGTCCACATGGCTCTTGAGTTTCTTTCTTTACTTTAGAAGGTGCTTTAGTCTTTGCCTTTGATGCTGAAGTTGTTTTAATGTAAAGATGTTTAAGTCTGAATATACCCTCAGAAGCCAGTGCCTGCTCAGCGGCTCTGGACCCATCTGAGGGATTAGCGTCCGAGGCTCCAATACCTTGAGTATCCAGCGGCATGGCTGACTCCACATGGGTGTCGGTAGCAGCCTGCAACTCTAAAGTAGCGGGCGTCAGGGGCTGCAAAAGCGCCTCACTGAGAACCGGCGACTGGCTTAGAAGAAACTTAGTCTGTTTTGGGCCTCTGTTTTTCTTTGCGTTTTTTGTAAACTCCAGTAGTCGGATGGCTATCCGATGACATTTCAGGATAATTAAACCAGCGTCCAAAAAAAAATTTAAAGCAAAATCATACAGACGCTTAATAGTGCGTTGGGTAAATCTAGCACAAAACCGACAACCATTAACGTTGTGATCAGGGCCTAGGCAAGGAATACAATAAGAATGAAAATCCTTATGAGGTATTTGCTTTCCACAAGAAATACTATTATTAACTTTTTCTGACATCGGTCTGGAGCAAGAAAAATGTTTCCTCAACGAGGTACTTAGCTTTATTGAAGACTTCGGATCTGAAACTCAAACACGAAAATCTCAGGAGTCGGCCTACCGGCACTTGCGAACTGCTTCTGCTTCGGGAACCATGTGGCAAGAAAGAATGAAGAAAATGGCATTGGATGCTTCTTATACCCTTGATTACCTGACGTCAGGGAAGGGGCGACAGCAGCCGACGCAGGACCCAAGACTTTGGAATTCAGGCCGGCTGAGGGCAACCTGTCAGCAGTATTACCCAAATGTAATGACTGCAACAGTGAAACATGAAGAACATTCACTGATTCTAGACCCTAAGAATGTTAACACCATAGGCTTTTTAGACACCATTATAGTTTCCTCATATGCAGTCTTGCATATGGAATTAGTAGAATTCAGGAGGCCATGAACCCAAGGGCTTACAGAATTTTCCTTGCAGATAGCTGGGTCTTTGTGGCCAGTAGTTTGAAGTAGGCTGTCAAATGAACTTTTTTCTCTGGCGTGAGGTAGGCCATCTGGGAAGTTGCATTCAACCTTGCTCCCAGGAATACAATTTGTTGGCAGGGTGCAAGATGCGATTTCTTTTCATTTATGGTGTACACCACAGAAGTCAGCAATTTCTTTACAAATGCCACATGATTTGATAGTATGACCTGGCTTTCTTCCTGAATTAGACAATCGTCCAGGTATGGGTATATTTGAATATTTCTTTGCCTGCAAAATGCAATGACTGGAGCTAGGCACTTTGTGAATACCCTGGGCGCAGTAGAAAAGCCAAAGGGCAGTGCAGAGAACTGATGGTGCATGTAGCCTGCTCTGAAGCGTAGGTATCTTCTGCAAGAGTCCCTTATAGGGATGTGTAGGTAGGATTCCTTTAAATCCAGTGTTGCCAACCAGGCATCTTTGCCTAGCATGGAAAGCAGCTGATGAAGTTAGCATCTTGAATTTTGGAATTACCAAAAATGTGTTTAGGATAGACAGATCCAGGATAGAACATCAGGAATTGTCTTTTCTGGGTACCAGGAAAAGTCTTGAGTAGAAACCTTGCCCCCAATTCTTCTTCTGGAACAGGCTGAATAGCCCTGATGCTTAAAAGAGAGAGAACTTGCTTTTGAGCCTCTGCCCACTGAGTTGGGGGTAGGTCTGGCCAACCGTTTGGGGTTGGTAAGGAGTGGAAGTGGAATATGTATCCTTGGGAAACTATATTTAAAACCCATTTGTCCTGGGTAATGCAATCTTTCCCCCTAAAGGAACAGTCAGTTGAGCAGGGCTTGGAAGATTTAAAGTTAAGTCATTGAGACAGTTTACCACAGGGGGGAGTCGTACTACTCCCTGCTTTGCAAGTGGGAGCCCCCCTCTGCTTAGGCCTGCGAGTACCTTGGGACTGAAGCCTGGGTGTTCTGCTGGTTTTGGGTTTGGACTGAAGGCCTGGAAGAGGCAGGAAAGGACCAATTCTTAGAGGGCCAAGGCCTACTAAATCTGGAAGGTTGTACTTGCAGGAAATATTTAACAGTTTGCATAGATTTAGCTTTTTCCTCCATCTTTTTAAGTACTTCTTCTGCTTTGTTGCCAAACAGGTGGTCTTGGTTTAAGGGAGCATCCAGTAATTTAGCTTTAACATGATCTTGCAAAGATTGCTCCTTAAGCCAAGCATGCCTTCTAAGTACAGACCCAGTGACAGCAGCCCTGCAAGATGCCTCTAACGAATCAAAACCACATTGCAAAATACGTTCTCCAACTTGCTCGGAAGAATGCATTAAATCCTGTAATTTATTATTTTCAGCAGTCAGGAATCAACATCATTTTCTGTTTAAGCAATCTAATAATATGTTGCTGATACTTTAACATATGAAACTGGCAGTTTAAAGCCCTAATGGCCCAAAGTTGCACAAGTGCATACCTTCTTACCCCATCTATCCAGTGCCCTGGAATCTCTATCAGAGGAAATTGGATTTTTGACAGTAGTAGCCTTTATGTCCTTGGGTCCCTGTGAAATGGTCTCAGAATCTGCAGTAGGACTTTTAAAAAGGAACCTGCGAGAGTCAGGTACCCTGTTAATACCCATCAGGTTTTCTGGGAGCAGGAGGTAAAGTGTTGGGGGCCAGACTAGATTCCGAGAAGGCATCATCTACAATGTCCAGTACAGGAGGGATAGCTAAAGGCCTGTGTTGAGGCAGGAGTAAGAATTCCCTAAGCCTCTTTTTGGAGTAAGAGTAATCCTGACTTTCCCAGCAGAAATGCTCCCTAAGAGTACGCAAGGTTTCACCAAAAGAGAAATCCTCTGGAGGGGAAGCAGGGAGAATGGAGTCCTCTGCATCAGAATCCTCCATAGGTAGATAAGGGCAAATCCTGGTCAAGAGAGAAAAGAAGTTATGTACTCACCATAACGTTCAATGTATGTAGTCCATCTCGCCTTACATTCTTACCTGTGAATTCGGAGCCAAACCTCGGCTCTGACTCGGCCATACTCTAGCTCGAAGTCTTCAATTGGCTCGTGGCTAAGAGGTATCCCATCATACAACAGGTCTATTCCCCAGATCTTGTTTGCTACAAGCTCACACATGTACACACTGAGAACAACCCCAACAGAAAGGACCACTGACACCTAGAGACAATACCTCCAGGTCCTCCAGGATGGGGAAGAAGGGAGGGTTATAGTAAGAATATAAGGAGAGATGGACTACATACATCGAACGTTATGGTGAGTACATAACTTCTTGACGTTATGTAGTCCAATCTCGCCTTTATTCTTACCCCATGGGACAGCGTCCCTAGCACCTTGATCTTGGGTGGCTCCGTGAAAAATACTCGAGCACCGTGGAACCAAAGGAAGATCTGCCTCTAGAGACCAGATCTAATTTGTAGTGACTAATAAAGGTATGAGGTGAAGCCCATGTTGCTGCAGCACAAATATCATCCATAGAGAGCCTAGCCAGAAACTCAGTTGAGGTAGCCACAAAACATGTAGAATGAGCCTTCACCTTAAAGGGTAACTCTCTGACAATGGAAGCATAAATAAATAAGATGCAATTGGAGATCCAGCGAGACAAGGTTACCTCAAAAACAGGAACCCCAAGTCTAGTGTCTGAAAATGAGACAAGCATTTGCTCTGATTTCCAGAAATCTTTTGTCCTATGTAAATAGAAACGCAATTGTCTATGAACATCTAGCTGATGAAACTTAAATTCTGCCCTGTTGGAGAATTCAGGAAAAAACACAGGCAACTCAATGGATTGGTTGATGGTGACAACAGAGGCAACCTTTGGAACAAAGGAAGCGTTTGGTTCTTAAAGCGATCCTATCTTTGTGAAACACCAAATAAGGTAGCCTAATCGATATTGCTTGGAGTTCAGAGACTCGCCTAGCTGAAGTTATGGATACCAAGAATACAGTCTTCCATGACAAGAATTTAATGTTACACATAGCTGCGGGCTCAAAGGAAGTTGAGGTGAGCTTCTGTAGTACAAAATTAAGGTCCCATGGCATCACTGGATCAAAGACTGGAGGTCGGAGTAACAATGTCCCTCTCAGAAAAGCCCTACAAAGCCTATGAGCCATAAGCTTGGGCTCATTACAACGTGAAAGGAAGAAATTGCTGCCAATTTCACTTTAATGGTTGCTGCAGCTGAACCCTGACTGAACAGTTGAGAAAGAAATTCCAATATTGCCGAAATAGGCGCCGTCTAAGGATCAATAAGTCTCTCACGGGCCCAAATAGAAAATCTCTTCCCCTTACTGGAATAAATCTTCCTGGTAGAAGGCTTGTGGGAAAATGATAGAATATGGACCACTTCCAGGGAAAAATCATGAAGCCTGACCAAGGACAGAACTGGAGCAGCAAAGCTGTCAACTTGAGGGTCTGGATGGAAGAACGGAACTGTCCTGACATGCGAGTCAGCAGATCTGGAGCTGGGTCCAGAATCCAGGGCTTGTCCATTAGATAAGGTTGAAGGAAGGGAAACCAAATCTGACGAGGCCAGTGTCGGGCAATGAGGATCATTTTGCTTCCCAAAGACTGTGCTTTCTGAAAGACCTTTGATATCAGAGGTAACGGTGGAAAGGCGTAGAGAAGACCGGAGGGCCAATTGTGAGCCAGAGCGTCCCTGGGTGTCTCCCCCTCCTGGGGGATAAAGGTGAAATAGCTGCTGCATTTGGCATTGAGGGGTTAGGAAAATAGACCGCAGCAAGGCTGAGCCCATCTGTGAAATATCTCTTACACAAAATAATTGTTCAGGGACCACTCGTCAGGCATTAGGATAGCACTGCTCAGCCTATCGGCAATCACATTGGACTTCCCCGGTATATGCGTTGCAACTAGAAAGCGTTGGGAAGACACCGCCCACTGCCAAACTCCAAGTGCCTCTCTGCAAAGGGGGGTATGATTTGGTTCCTCCCTGTTTGTTCAGGTACCATACCACTGACATGTTGTCTGAGTGGATTGCAATGGTCCCTAGAGGGAGAAAGCTCTGAAGTGCTTGCAATGCTAATAGCACTCCTCTCATCTCCAAGACATAGATATGCAAATGGGTCTTGTGATCCTGCCATGTGCCTTGGACAATCCTGCCAAGATAATGGCCCCCCACCCGATCTGGGAGGCATCCATGGTCACCGTGGCAACTGGGAGTAGCTGGGACAAAAGGCTTGCCCACTTTGAGATTGTTGGTCTAAAGCCACCAGCATAGATCCCACTTGCACGTGCCTGTAATAAGAACAGAATGGGAGAATGAAAGATGCTGTAGTGACCACTGGGTGAAAAGCAGCCACTGAAGAACCCTCATGTGTAGTCTGGCAAGGGGAACTAGCATGATCATGGCAGCCATAGTACCCAATAACTTGAGGACCACGTTCGCCTTGACCTTCCTCAATGGCAGTAAGGCGTAGACCTGCTGTTGCAGAGCCTGAATTCACTCTTCTGGTAAGAAGGCCCTCATGAGCACCGTATCTAGTTAGGCGCCAATAAAAGTGACACGCTGCGAGGGCAACCAGGCAGATTTTTTCCAATTTACAGTAATTCCTAACCTTTAACACAATGTAATGGAGGCGTCCCTGGTCTGTAACAGTAGATGCCTGGTGGTGGCAGAAAGGAGCCAGTCGTCCAGGTATGGAAACACTTGGAATCCCCGACGTCTCAAGTGAGCCGTTACCACTGCCATGCATTTGGTGAACACCCTGGGGGCTGTGGTGAGACCAAAGGGCAGAGCGAGAAACTGAAAATGAGTGGCTCCCAGCCGGAAGCGTAGATGACTTCTCGATGCCCTGTCCATCTTGATATGGTAGTAAGCATCTTTGAGGTTGATGGAACAAATCCATACATCTTTCCCTAACAGAGGGAGTACTGACTGCAAGGTGACAATGCGGAACTTGGACTTTTGTACAGGAAGGTTCAATCGGCTGAGATACAAAATGTGTCTCGGGTCCCCTGCTCTTTTCAGCACCAAAAAGAATCTGGAGTAAGTCCCTAATCCTACTTGGTCTGCGGGGACAGGCTGGATGGCTCCCTTTGAAAGCAACTTTTTTATTCCTAAAGTTGCAGAATCCCTGCTATTGGGTGGAACATCTGGGATTCTCTAGGTTGGCGGGGGAGGAGAAGAGAAGGGAATATGATAACCTCTGGCAATTATCTTTAATACCCACTTGTCTTGGGTGACATCTTGCCAGGCTTCTGGGTATAAAGAAATGCGACCCCCGACCAGCTCCCTTCAGGAGCGCTGGTACGGAGAACCACGATCCCCCTGGTTACACGGGCCTCTTCTGCCTCTAAGGCAGTGTCTCTACCTGAATTTCCAACCCCTCCCCTGCTTCCAGAGGGGGAAATCACTTTGTGTGCCCTGAGAAAACCTCTGCGACTTTCTGAACCACATTTTCCCACTCTTCCGGCCCTTGAAAAATGGATTCCCATGGCACACAGGGTTTTTCCTTCTTGTTCGCACCTAGTGAGTGTCCCGAAGGCCTCTGCGAAATTGCAAGGGTGCATCCAGGAGCATCTCCTAAGAGAGACTCCGGAACCCACTGCCCTACTCACTCAGTTGGCTGCTTATGAGATCAGCCTCATGGAGAAGTTGGCAAGGGAATTTAGGGTAGACATCTGTGCACTGACCTTCTGTGCCACGGCATCAGAAATGTTACCCTCTAGAGAATCTCCTAGCTCTTTTAGGAGAACTCTCTGGAGCCTTGTAAAATGCATCAAGTAGTTCAGCGACTGCAGTGTAAAGGCTGCTGAGGTAAATACACACTTCCCATACCTGTCCATAGCCCAAGACTCCTCCTTAGGTGGATGGACAGTAGATGAAGTTTCAGCAAGTTCCTTCTTGGTGGCCGCTGCCACCACCATGGCATCTACCGAAATGCCTTTAGTTAGATGCTCCTTGTCAGAGGGGGCAGACAAAAACTTATTGGGTCTCCTAGGGACCGGATCCACAGTGTCAGGAGTTTCCCACACCTTTCGACAGACAAGATCTAGCAGCTCATGAAAAGGGGGAGAAACCCAAGAGGTGGAGGGTTGAGACCAGAAAGCCTTCAGGAACACAGACTCCTCATCAGAAGGGGATTTGGAGGGCCAGCCGCCTCTCTGCTTCAAGATCTCCAGGATATCTAAAAGAGATATCCTCAGAAGACGACTTGGGGGACCCCTCTGACTCCTCGAGGTCGGTGTCTGACATGAGAGACTCATCCAGGGAGTCAAGGTGTTTCCTCTTACACAATCTCTTTCTGACGGGCTCCTCAGGCAAAATCTTTGGGGAGAAGTTGGGGACCACTCATGGAGGTATCCTGAGGCTTAGGGTCTCCGCTGCCCATGGATAGAGCGTGATCCGAAATTGACACTAGTGCTGGAGGGGGCAGAGTATTGGTGCTGTAAGATGCAGCTGACGACTTGGCCAGCATGCTCCTCATAACCTCAAAGGCTGATCTCCCCTGGCTCCGAAGGCCAACTAAATGTAGAGGAAACAGTAGTAGCCCTCGGTGCCGAGGAGATGAGGTCTCAAGCAGATTTCGGGTCCAAGTTCACTCTAGCCGAAGCCCCGAGAGGAAGGCTTGGAACGAATGAAGATCGATCCGATCCCTCCCCCTCGGGTCCAACCAGAGAACCGTGGACCCTCGACGACGTGGACGGAGCAGACGGGGTCGAAGCGGAAATCAGAACAGAGAGGCCAGGCGAGGCTGCTGGAACTGACCTAACTGCACCCAACGGAACAGACAACTCTGGCTCCGAAGGCCGAGAAAGGCTCGGAGGAGGAACAATAAAGGATGAGGAGGCCATAGGCTCCAGAGTGGATCAGAGCCGAAATCAATTTGGCAAACACCAATGACTGAAGCAGTTTCTTCTCCACCCTATGAACGTCCTCATCGGAAAGGGTCCTGAAAGACCTGGAGGATAATGTAGGAGATCTGGATCTCCCAACAAAAGGGGACTTGCATGAAGGAGAAACCGGTCGAATAACTGGAGACCGGCTCCAAACTAAAAATATCCATGACTGGCTCCGAAAGGCTGGGAGTCGATACAGACTTAGTCAAGAGATAATCTTCTGTCGGCACCGAGGGCAATAGAACAGAAGGAGAAGCCGTTTTAGCAACTTTCTCTGGAGGCTCCAAAGAAACAGACTGAGCCTGAGAGCACTTCTTAGAAGTCTTTTTGTCCTTTTTAGCTGGAGAGGATAATGCACTGGAAGACTTAGCCAAGTCTTCCTCGACGGAGTGTTTAAGCAGTCCTTTCAAAAGGAGCTTGTTCTTTATCTCCTGTAGCACAAGGGGACTGAAGGAATGAAGGAATGACAAAACAAGCAGGACTCTTGGAGGTGAATAGCCCCCAAGCAGTACACGCACACAGAGTGCCCATCAGTTAAAGACATCTTACTGTTGCATTCAACTCACTTTTTAAAGCCCGAAGGCCTGTGTTCCTTAGAATCCTTGGACATGCTGAAAAGAACAAAGCAATACATACACACACTAGAACCAACTAACGCCGCACAAGAAACACAGTCTAACTAAAATGGCCTAGAAACCGGCAGGAAAAACAACAGGGAGGACTAGGTCCTCCAACTTAAACGGGCCTAGCCCGGGGAAACAAAGGCAGGAAAGCACCATTAGCCAGACACAATACGAAACGCTAACAGAATGGGGCCCCAAACCAAAGACAAAGTACAGTTTTGTACCTACCATAAATGTAGATGTCCGAACAGGATAGCATCTGCAGTCCTTACAAATGGGTTGTCCTGTCGTCAGGCAGCCCTTCGGTCGGCCGGATTCCAAAGTCTGGGTCTGGCCTCGGCTGGTGTCGCACTTCACCTGACGTCATCACTGCAGGTCTTCGGGTATAAAGGCATCAGCCGACGCCATTTTCCTCAGTGTTTCTTGCCCCAGATGCCAGTTGCCCTCTTGGATAGCTAAATTTTTGGATAAATGCCAATGTTTCCAAAAAGTAGAAGGCAAACACAAAAATAAGCATGTATGTACATATATACAAACAAATACACCATAAGAAATCCCCCAGCTAGCTATTAGGTGGGCAAATACCCTAGGAGTACCACAGAGGGAAGGAGGGTGGGTAATCCTGACTGCAGATGCTATCCTGTTCGGACATCTACATTTATGGTAGGTACAAAACTGTACTATGTCCTTCAAGGATGCATCTGCAGTCCTAAAATGGGTAGAATACCATAGCCAAACTAGGGGAGGAGGAAGAAGTAATTATGGTGTAGTTAGGATCCCTTGCAAAACAACAGTGGCAAACCCTGCTCGGGATCTAGAGTATAGAGGTAAGTTATAATGCTTGGCAAATGTATGCACGGAGGTCCAAGTAGCAGCCTCTATAATGTCCTTGGTAGCCACTCCTCGTAAGAAAGCTGTGGTAGTGGCCGTAGCCCTTGTAGAATGAGGCCTTATGTTCTGTGGAATTTGCTTTCCATGGTAGGAGTAACAGAATCGTATGCAATTTCCTATCCACTTGGAGATTGTCTGTTTGGAAATTGCTTTTCCTTCCCTTCCTGTTGCATATGCTACTAGAAGCTGGTCAGTTTTTCTATTGCCCTTGGTACTGTCCAGGTAGTAGCGCAACTGTCTATGTACATCCAAGGTATGCAGCAGTCTTTCCCCCCTGTTCTGTGGATTGGGAAAGAAGGTAGGTAGGTGGATTGCCTGGTTTAGAGACACTCTGGATACCACCTTAGGCATAAATGTAGGATTAGTTCTCATGGACACTCTATCTTGATGGAAGATTAGGAAGGGTTGTACTGCCATTAAAGCCTGTAGTTCCGAAACCCTTCTTGCTGAAGTAATTGCCAGCAGGAAAGCAGTTTTCCAGGATAGGTGTTGAAGATCTGCTGTTGCTGCTGGTTCGAATGGAGGGAGTGTCAATTTTTCTGGCACAAAGTTAAAGTCCCATGCTGGTAATGGTGGTTTCCTAGGAGGTTTTACATTCTTAATTCCTCTCAGAAACTGCTCGAGTAGAGGATGTGAGAAGACAGGGGGATCAAAGCTGTATTCTGCAGAAATAGCTGATGCATGTATCTTGATGGAGGAATAGGACAGGCCTGTATGGAGAAGCTCTGCCAAATACTCCAGGATGTTGGCAATATCTACCTTTGACACATCTTTCCCACTTTCAGTACTCCAAATGACAAACCTTTTCCATTTTCCTGCATAGTTCCTTCTTGTTGAAGGTCTGCGGGCCTCAAGGATAATGTCTTTAACCCTTTGGGATAAATCTGGGTTAGTTGCTCTTATGTAATGTTCCAGGCAGTCAGTTGCAGAGTTTTCAGGTTTGGATGCAGGATGTTGTAGTCGCTCTGAGTTAACATCAAAGGAATCACGGGTAGTGTCCACGTTTCCCCCCGAGACATGCTCCTCAGTAATGGATACCAATGTTGTCTTGGCCAATTTGGAGCTATCAGAATTATCCTTGGACGTTCCTCTTTGATTTTCAGTAGTACCTTGTGCATCAAAGGAAGAGGTGGAAATGCATATGCTGTCAGGCCTTTCCAACTGAAGGATAGAGAGTCCACCTTCCAAGCAAGTGGGTGGTATGTCCTTGTGCAGAATTTCTTGAGCTGGTGATTGAGTGGGGATGCGAATAGGTCTATTTGTGGCATTCCCCATTTCTTTGTGATGGCCTTGAAGATGTCCGGGTGTAGCATCCATTCGTGAGCATCCGAGGTAGTTCTGCTTAACATGTCTGCTAGGATGTTTTCTTTTCCGTACAAATATTGCCTGTAACTGAATGTTGTAACTCAGAGCCATATTCCATAGGTCCAGAGCCATTCGGCATAGGGGGTATGAATGAGTGCCTCCCTGTTTGTTGATGTACCACATGACTGTGGTGTTGTCTGTCCTTATCAATTGGCCTTCTTTGAGGAATGGTCTGAAATTCTGGATTGCTAGTTTTACTGCCAGCATTTCTTTTTGATTTATGTGCAGATGCAGCTGATCTGGAGTCCATAAGCCTTGAATGCACTTGTCCAGCATGTGGGCCCCCCAACCGAGGTCTGAGGCGTCCGTTGTGATGGCTTGGCTTGGTTGAATGCTGTGGAAGGACAAACCTGGGTTTGACTGGCATGCCTGAGCCCACCATAGGAACTCTTGTTTCAGGCATGGGATTAGTGGTATTTCGGTTTCTAAGCTGTGCCTGTGTTGAGACCATAAATTCTTTAGGTACCACTGTAGCTTTCTCATATGCAGTCTGGCATGGGGGACCAGGATTATGCAGGATGCCATGAAGCCCAAGGCCTGCAGTACTTTCCTTGCTGTTAGTTTGTTCTGCTTTGTTAATGCCAAGAAGTAAAGAGGAAGTTGTTCTTGTTTTTCTGCAGTTAGGAATGCCATCTGTTTTACTGTGTCCAATTCCGCACCCAAGAATGTTCTTGTTTGGGATGGTATCACTCTTGACTTTTTTAAATTGACTGTGTATCCCAGGGCTTGTAGTAAGCAAATGACTCTTTGTAAGTCTTGTGTCAGCTTGTTTTTGTTGTCCGCTTGTATCAGGCAGTCGTCCAGGTATGGATAAATTTGGATTCCCTGAAGCCTGCAGTGAGCGATTACTGATGCCAGGCATTTCGTGAACACTCTGGGTGCAGTAGATAAGCCAAAGGGCAATGCTGAGAATTGATAATGCTCTGATCCTGCAAGAAATCTGAGGTATCTTCTGCAATTTGGTCGTATGGGGACGTGCAGGTATGCCTCCTTGAGATCTAGAGTTACCAGCCAATACTCCTTGCCCAGCATGGGAAGAAGTTGCTGTAGGGTCAGCATTTTGAATTTTGGAACAATGATGAATGTGTTTAATGCGGACAGGTCGAGAATAGGTCTCCAACTTTTCTCTTTTCTTGGTACTAGGAAGAGTCTGGAGTAAAATCCCTTGCCCTGTTCTGTAGGTGGTACCCTTTCCACAGCTCTCATCTTTGTTAATTGAGCTATTTGTTTTAGAGCTTCTGTCTTTTGATTTGGTGGTAGGTTTGGCATTCCTCTTTTTACTGGTAAAGTGTGGAAATGAAACCTGTAGCCTTGGTCTATAGTTTGCAAAATCCACTTGTCTCTTGTGATATAGTGCCAGTTGTTTGAAAATAAGGCTAACTTTCCGCCTAAGGGTGCTGCTATTTGTTCCCTGGTAGGCGGTGTCAGAGCCAAGTCACTGTGATTGTCCTGTTGCAGTGGTAGTGGTTGTATCTGTGCCTCGTTGGTTATTGCCTTGCCACTGGCGTACCTCCTCTGGATTGATTTCTGCCTCTTGAACGCCTATTCCTGCCTCTCTGAGTTTTAGAGGAGTCTGGAAAGGACCAATTTTGGAAGGCCAGTTCCTGCTAAACCTTGGGGCTGAACCTGTAAGAAATCTTTAACTGTTTGTACAGATTTTGCCTTCTCTTCCATTTTCTTCATTACCTGTTGGGCAGGAGAACCAAATAGACTGACCTTATCCATAGGAGCATCTAATAGCTTTGCTTTAACATGATCCGGCAAGACCTGTTCTTTCAACCATGCATGCCTTCTTATAACTGTGCCAGTCATGGCTGATCTAAATGAAGCCTCCAGTGCATCATAGCCACATTTTAAAGAATGGTTACTAACCTGCTGAATGTTACTCACCATTTCTAGAACATATTTCTTATCTAAGGAATCAGAGGTCAGTTTCTTAGTTAACTGATCAAGCATAAACTCTTGGTATTGGATCATATGAAACTGACAGTTCAAAGCTCTAGCTGAGAGAGTAGCAGAGGTGTATACTTTTTTACCCCATCTCTCTAAGGACCTGGATTCCCTTTCAGAAGGGAGAGGGTTTTTCGCTGAGGTCGAAGCTACTGCCTTAGGCCCCTGGGAGATAGTCTCAGGATCTGCAAAAGGAGCCTTGTATAAGTGGTGATGAGTGTCCGGGACCCTGTAAAAACTATCGGGCTTAGCAGGGGCTGGAGGTAAAGTATCAGGAGCAGTGCAAGCATCATTAAATGCATCATCCACAACAGGAAGAACTGGAGGTATAGCTAAAGGCCTATGTTGCGGTAAGTGTAAAAAGGTCCTAAGCCTTTTTCTTGAATCTGAGAAATCTTGTCCCTGCCATTGGAATTGCTCTCTCATGGCATGTAAGGTTTCCCCAAAGGAAAATTCCTCTGGTGGAGAGGCAGAAGGAATAGATTCTTCAGCATCGGAATCTTCATAAGTAGAAAAAGGAGCCTCTGGATGGTCTGTATTGTCTGTATCATCAGAAGAGTCATCTGAGGACACTGGCTCAGGGGGCTCTGCTCTAGGTCTCTTTCTGGAGGTTGAGAGGCCCTGTCTGGGTGAGATTGGGATCCCCTTATTAAAGAGATGAGATCCTCTGCCAGAGTAAGCATTTGGGAACTGGAACTGGGCCTGTGAGAGGGGGGCTTAACAGGCACAGACTTAGCAGTTTTGGCTGCTTTAGCCCTGGCAAAGGCCTTTATAGACATGGCTGCAGGAGGCCTAGCAGCACCATGTGCTGGGGTAGAGACATCCAAAGGGATGGTGTCCGATAATTCTTGAGAAACCACAGTAGTAGGCAAAACTTCAGAGGCCGATTCAACTAGGGTAGAAGGGGCCTCGTTAGTAGTCATGGATTCGGCTGAAGATTGACCCGTCTGCTCGGTTTCGGCCGAAACCGAGACACTCGCGGTTTGCTTAACCGTGGTTTCGGCCGAAACCGCGGACCGCGAGTGTCGGTCCTTTTCTTTGCGTTTCTTAACAATTTGAGTAGTTGGAGGATCCGACGGCATAATGTACGCAAAATCTGAGCCGTAAAACTGTTCAGCAAACTCCGACCGACGCCTAAGCGTTCGTCGGTTGAAGGAAGCACAGGCTAAACAAGCTGCTACGTCGTGGTCTGGGCCTAAACAAGGTAAGCAGTAAGAGTGGAAATCTTTATGAGGTATTTGTTTCCCACAAGTTAAACAGTTATTCACTTTTTCTGACATCGGCTGAGGCAAGAAAGAGTCCCCAACGGGGTACTTAGCTTTTAGAAGTCTTCGAAGTAGTATTCGGTAGTAGTAATCTCTGGATCTGACCGACCGGCACTTGCGAACAGCTTCTGCTTCGGGCGCCACGCGGCAAGAAAGACTGAGGAAAATGGCGTCGGCTGATGCCTTTATACCCGAAGACCTGCAGTGATGACGTCGGGTGAAGTGCGACACCAGCCGAGGCCAGACCCAGACTGGAATCTGGCCGACCGAAGGGCTGCCTGACGACAGGACAACCCATTTGTAAGGACTGCAGATGCATCCTTGAAGGACATCAAAGAAAACAAAAGGAAGGACTAGGTCCTCTAACTTAAACGGGCCTAGCCTGTGGGGAAAGGAAACGAACGGGATACCAAAATGGCCGACAGGGCCACATAAAACAGCAAGAGAAACAAAGGCAGTAAAACACCACTACCACACACACAGAGCTATGAAAATAGCTTTTTTTAGCAACAAGTAAACAGTTTATAAAAATTTTATAAACAATATACTTAGCCACGGCCAAAAGTGAAACCACGTCTGAGCGTAACGAGCGGCAAATGAGATCTGGGGAATAGACTTGCTGCATGATGGGATACCTCTTAGCCATGAGCCAATTGAAGACTTCAAGCTAGAGTATGGCAGAGTCGGAGACAAATAGTTTTCCTGATCCAGCAAGCGATGGTTTGGAGACTGCCTTGCCCAAGGCTCTGGGATCAAAGGAGACAAAGAGGTGCTTAGATTTCCTAATGGTTCTGGTTTGGTCCAGGTAAAATCTAAGTTGCCTGTGCACATCCAAGTAGTGCAGTATCCTCTCCCCTTCATTAGTAGGGGAGGGAAAGAAAGTGGGTAAGTGGATAGACTGGTTTAGAGATAAGTCATTGACAACCTTGGGCATAAAGGAGGGATTGGTTCGCAGGGTGACTGTCTTTGTGGAAGGTGGTGGTAGGAAGGGCAAGCCATTAAGGCCTGCAACTCTGAGAACCTTCTGGCTGAAGTGATAGCCACCAGCAGGACAGTTTTCCAAGTACACACCTGTAAGAAAGAAGACCCAGCTGGTTCGAAAGGGTGCTGGGTTAGTTTTTCCAGGATGTAATTGAGGTCTCAGGGCAGAGGGGATTAGTTTCTTTGGCGGCCTCATGTGCAAGACCCCTTTAAGGAAGAGCTTTGCATCGAGCCTGGCTAGCAACGAAGGATCCATGGGCAAGCAGGCTGATATAGTGGAAAGGTGTACGTTCACTGAAGTGTATGAAAGCCCTCTTTTAATCCGTTGACACACAAGTGAGAACAAGGGGAGCATCCGCCGGACAAGGCTCCCTTCCTTGTCCAGACACCACTTGGCAAATCTTTCCCACTTAGCTAGTTAAGATTTGCTGGTGGTAGGTTTCCTTGCCTCCCTCAGGACTGAAACCACGTCCTTTGAGTAATGGTGTCTGAAGGGGATCAAAAGTTTATCACCCACACAGTCAGGGATAACATCTGCAAGTGTGGATGAAAGAGTTCCTTTGTCTTGTGTCAGTAGGTCCACCTTGTAGGGTAACTTGTAGTGATGGCCCTTGGCTATATTGAGAAGTAGGGGGAACCAGTGCTGCCTTGGCCAGTAGGGTGTCACTAAAAAGATTTTTGGTTTGCCCTTCTGTATTTTCAGGAGAGCTTTCTGGATTATTGGAAGGGGGGCATAAAGAAACTTCCCCTCCCAAGAGATGCTGAAAGCATCCACTCTCCATGTTAGAGGAGTGTGCCTTTGAGCAGAAGGTCGGCAGCTGCATGTTCTGGGGGGAGGCAAACAGGTCTATTTATGGAGCACCCCACCGGTGGACTATGTCTATGAAGATCTCCCTGTCCAGCATCCATTCATGCTGTGGTGAGCAGGTCCTGCTTAGGAGATCTGCTTGCTTGTCCTACGAGGGGATGTAGGTCACCTGCAGGACCAGGTTGCGGCAAAAGGCTAGGTCCCATATCAGCAGAGTCAGCCTGCACAGCTGGTAGGCCTTTGTTCCTCCCTGTTTGTTGCGATACCACATAACCGTGGTGTTGTCGGTCACTATTCGGAGCACCCCTGGGACCACAAGGGGAATAAAGGTCTTTAAAGTTAAGACAGCTGTCATTTCCCGGATATTGATATGCTTGCTCTGTAGAGAAGGGTGCCAGTTTTCCTAAACCTTTTAGGATGCCAGAGGTTCACCCCAACCTGAATCTGAGGCATCTGTATGCATTGTTTGGGTTGGGGTGGGTGGTTGCAGTGGAAGTCCCGGGTTTAGATGGACTTGATGGATCCACCAGCGGATTCTTTCTTCAGACAGGGAAGGAGGGGCATATCCTGTTCCAAGTGATGTAGGTGTTGGGACCAAATGTTTTTGAGGTACCACTGTAGCTTGCTCATATGCATTCTGGCTAGTGGTAGCATGGGGATGGTTGCTACCATTAAGCCTAGGAGATGCAGGAATTGCCTTGCCGTCACCTTCTGGGAATGGAGGGTTTCCTGGAAGTGGGAAGTCAGGGATAGAATCTTGTCCTGTGGGAGAAAGGCCTTTATTTTTTCTGTCCTGACTCTGCAGACTAGGAAAATCTTGTCCTGGCCTGGCTTTAGAAGTTCTGACAAGACTTGTGGTAGGAGAGGAATTAGTTTTTTTTTTTTTTTTTTTTGGGGGGGGGGGTACCCTTTTTGGATAAATGGATAAGACCCATTGGTCTGTATTGATGGCTTCCCAGAGGGGGAGACGGTGCAGAAGGCGTGCAGAGAGTAGTAGGTGGGCCAGGCATTCAATCATTATTGGGACCTCCTCTATCCTGAAAGGGTTGTCTGGGTTGAAGAGGTGGTGCATTAGGTCTGGACGAAGTAGGTCTTCTTGCCACTCTTCTAGATTTGGAAGAGGAGGAAGTTGCCCGAGGAGGGTCACGCCTTACAAAAGTGGTTTTAGCAGGGTAGTTCCTGTAATATTTGGGAATGGGGGACACCAGCAGATGCTTGATGTCCTGTAATTATTTCTCTTTTCCTGCCGATTCTTGAAGAGATTTGCAGATTGTTTTCCAAAAAGGAAGTTGTGATCCAAGCGGGCGTCCAAGATTTTGGACTTGAAGTCTTCAGGTAGATTCTGGAATCTTAGCCAGGAGTATCTCCTGAAGAGAGTAGCAGATGCTGCAGAGTGGGCAGATGCTTCTGCAGCATCGTAGCTGTATCTAACAGAGTGCCTCGCTACTTGCTGAGCCAAGGACAGTTTGGAGGCTATGTCAGCCTTAATGGGACTGTCAGGCATATATGCCAGCATGGATTAGGCTTGAGACACTAAGTCTAGAGCATATTTAGTCATGTGGGTCTGATAATTTATGGCACTGAATGCCAAAGTAGAGGATGTGTATACTTTCTTTCCCATCCTAGCCATATATTTGCTATCTTTATCAGTGGGTAGCCATATATTTGCTATCTTTATCAGTGGGTAGGAGGGAGGCAGAAGTCAGCAGTCTAAATGGTTTATCAGGAGCAGTGGCAATAACAGCTGGGTCTGCCAAGGGAGGTTTAACTATGAATTGTTGCTCCTCTGGCAATTTACAGAAGCGGTAAGGGCACTTGGGGGCCGGATGCTGGGGGCCTTAGAAGCTGCATTAAAGGCATCCAAGTAAGCAGGAAGCACTGGAGGGACCATTGAGGGGGAGGGTGATTCCACTTGAAGCACCTCAAAGCACCTCTTTTGGGTGTCGGTCATTTGGGAAGTATCCCATTTGAAGTAATCTTTCATCTTTGTGATGGTCTCACCAAAGGTAACATCCTCAGTGGAAGAATCCCCTTTGATAGATTCTTCATCAGGAGAATAACACTCCTGAGGAGAAGCAATCTGAGATGTATATGAAATGGAGTCCTTGGAGGAGGAAAAGGAAGAAACATGCTCTTCCTCCCTAACTTGAGAGGCCATGGGTGGGAGAGAAGAGACAGAAGCAGGCCTAGGGCTCAATAAAGGCAAAGTAGAGGGGACAGAGTCTGAAGGCCTGCATTAGTGAGGAAGTGAAAGCCTGCAAAATCTGGTAAGGTTTCTGGAGAAGAGGAGGTATGCTTTGTCTTTTTGTTTCTTTTCGGCCAGGGTGGAGGTAGGAACAGACCTGGCATCAGAGTGTGAAAACATTTCCGAAGTCTGGATCCCAGTCAAAGGTACCACAAAAAACGGTTCCCCCTCAACATCAACGGTAGTCTGTGTCTGGGCAAGCTCCGAGGAAGTGCCGGTTGTCGGCTGTGCAATGGCTTTCTCAAGGGTCATCACTGAAGTGAATGGAACCACCAAGCGCTCCTCAACTCCTAAATCAGCAGTTGGCAGGGCATCGGGAAGCAGAACGGCAGGTGTGGAAGGCCTAGGAATCTTGGCCTTTTGTGGCGGTTCATGGTCGGCCTCCAATGCGGGATCCATTCTAACAGCTAACCGTTTTAGCTGCTGGGTTTCTAGGTAAAGTTTAAAGTGGCCAGATGGCTGCACAGGTTCTTTGGCACAAATGATTGACAAACTGAGCGGAAGGAATGGTCGTGCTCCCGGCCTAAGCAAAAAAACACACCTCTCATAGATGTCTTTATGGGGTATCTGGCACCCGCATTGGCACATTCCCTTTTTACCCGACATCAGCTAAAGGCTACAACAAGCTTTTGTATTGGAGCAGACGTACGAGTCGCCTGAGGGCAGGAAATCCCACAACTAGAATACTGCAACATAGGAATAGAAGGACATACATGTTTTTCTTTTAAATTCTTCTTAACAGGAAGACTCCCCCAGTTTGTGAAAAAACAGCAGACATGCAGGCAATGGGTCGGGCGTAGGGATAGCTTGAGATAGGAGTTGGAAGGGCCCCAAAGTAGTGGGCAGCAGACCACCCTTACCACCCTGAATGGATGTTTATGATGCCTCTGCGGACGTGCAAGTGGCACCCTCCCTAATGGCTACCAAAATGGTACCCGTTGCAGGTTGGGAACCAGACACTGACTGGGACTCCAAACTTTTTACTGGCTTTGAGAGGAACATCCAAATCGAGAGGCGCAGTCAAAGGTTCTGGCATGATCTTTTTGGCCTTCTGTGGCTCACCAGATGAACCTGCGGTTCTCTCCATACCAAAAGCTAGCTCCTTAAGCTGTTGATTCTTGAGGCAAATGTTAAGAGCAAACTACTACGAAAAGTCTTCCGGCGAATGTTTCGCAAATCATGCAAGAATTGTAATCGTGCTTAGACCTTGGGTAAAACAAACACTGATCAGCTTTGTGTGGAATCTTAGGCTAAGAATTCAAAGGCACTTACCTTTCCTACATGACATTAACCTCAAAAAGATGGAGCAGCAAAAAAGAAAGAACAGTCGTGTACACTTACCATAAATGTAGATGTTCGAGCGTATTCACTGTTGCAGTCATCAGATTTGGGTTATCTGCCTGCAGGTAGCTCTCAACTGGCCTGAATACCAGAGTCTTCAGATTTCTGCGTCGGATGCTGTCGCTTCTTCCATGACGTCAGGTCGTCAGGGGTGCAAAACATGCAGCCGAAGCCATTACATCAGTTTTTCTTGCCCCAGATGTCAGGTGCCCCCACAATAAGAAGCAATTACATGGTATGGTACACCCCTATCAAAAAGCAAATACACAAGAAAAAATAAATATACCAGCAAGAAGGAAAGGTAGAGCCAAGAGAACTCGGGACTGGAGGAAGGGTAACCAGGACTGCAACAGTGAATACACTCAAACATCTACATTTATGGTAAGTGTACACAACTGTACTATATTCTTCGTGTTTCACTGTTGCAGTCATCACATTTGGGTCGATTCCCAAAGTTAAGGAAGGGAGGAGGAAGTTAAAGAGCATTAGGGCCAGCTATTAAGCCCTGCAAGACTGCAGTGGCAAATCCAGCTCTGGATTTAGAAAAAAGAGGCATGTGGCAATGCTTGGTGAAGGTATGTACAGAGCTCCAGGTAGCAGCTTCTAGGATGTCCTTGGTAGGGACTCCTCTGAGAAATGCCGCAGAGGTAGACGCAGCCTTTTCCATGGTGCTTGTAGCAGAAATGAATGCAATGGGCTATCCATTTGGAAACGGTTTGCTTTGAAATGGCCTTCCCCTCTGCCCCTGCAGCAAAGCCAACTAGCAGCTGTTCAGATTTTCTGAGAGGCTTAGTCCTGTCCAAATAGAACCCAAGTTGTCTGTGCATGTCCAAAGAGTGCATTATTCGTTCCCCTTTGTTTTGTGGATTAGGGGAAAAAGTAAGCAAATGAATGGACTGATTTAGGGCCACACTAGACACCACCATGGGCATAAAGGAAGGATTAGTCCTGAGGGAAACCCTGTCAGCATGGAAGATAATGAAGGGTTTCACTGCCATGAGGGCCTGTAATTCAGACACTCTTCTTGCTGAAGTGATGGCTAGAAGGAAGGCTGTTTTCCAAGAAAGGAATTTCAACTCTGCTGTTGCAGCTGGCTTAATGGGGGTGAGCTTTTCCAATACAAAGTTAAGGTCCCACGCTGGAGTGGGAGCTCTCCTGGGGGGGGGGGGGTCTTAAATTTTTGGCCCCTCTAAGGAATTGTTTTAGCAAGGGGTCAGAGAAGAGGGGTGGGCTCAGTATTATAATGTGCTGAAATGGCAGAGGCATGAATTTTAATCGACGAGAAGGATAGGCCCTTGTGGAGCATTTCTGTTAAGTACTCTAAAATATGAGGTAAGCTGGGCACCGTTGTGACCATCCCCTGAGCCTGGCTCCAGGAACAGAATCTTTTCTACTTTTCAGCATAGGACTTCTAGTAAAAGGCCTCCTTGCCTCCAGAATGACATCCAGCACCTGCTTAATGAGGGATGCTACAGGAGAGCTTAAGGAATTAGCCAGGCTGCAAGGTTCAGGGTTTGATGCTGTTGGGCCTCCACCCACTGATTTGGGGGTGGGTCTGGCCAACCATTTGGGGTTAGGTAGTGTGTGGAAGTGGAATCTGTATCCTTGGGAAACTATGTTCAAAACCCATTTGTCCTGGGTAATGAGCTCAGTTTTTTCCATTCATGTGGGTCCATGAGATTTCTGCTCAAGTCGTCTGCCAGTGAATTTAGTTTGCCTGGCAGGAATTGTGCTTGTAGGTGTACTTGGTAGCTCACGGCTGTGTTCCACAGAGCCATGGCTAGTCTGCAGAGAGGGTACGAGTGGGTTCCCTCCTGCTTGTTTATGTACTACATAACTGTGGTGTTGTCTCTCTTTACCAATAGTTGTCCTGGAAGAATACGATTTTTGAAGACTGTCAGAGCATTCTGTACAGCTAACATTTCTTTTGGACTGATATGCAGGTGCATCTGTCTCGGGCTCCATTTGCCCTGAATGCACTGCCTTGTCATGTGAGTCCCCCCATGCATAGTCTGATGCGTCTGTTGTTAAGGTTTGGGTGGCAGGGGGTAGAGTGAAAGGGAGTCCCATGTTGCGGTAGCAGGCCTCTGCCCACCAAAGGAACTCTGTCTTCATGCAAGGAATAAAAGAAATCATTGTTTCCAGATCCTGAGAATGTTGACATCATAGGCTTTTTAGATACTATTGGAGCTTCCTCATATGCAGTCTTGCATATGGAATTAGTAGAATGCAAGAGGCCATGCACCCCAGAGCTTGCAGTATTTTTCCTTGCAGATAGCTGGGGTTTTGTGGCCAATAGTTTGAAGTAGGTTGTCAAACTTGTTCCTCCAGCGTGAGGAATGCCATCTGGGAAGTTGTGTTCAAGCTTGCTCCCAGGAATACAATTTGTTGGCAGGGTACTAGGTGAGATTTCTTTTCATTGATGGTGTACCCCAGTGAGGTTAGAAGTTTCTTTACGAATGGCAGGTGGTGTAATAGCAAGTCCTGGCTTTCTGCCTGAATCAGACAATTGCCCAAGTACGGGTAAATTTGAATATTTCTCTGCCTACAAAATGCAACGGTTGGAGCTACACTTTGTGAACACCCTGGGTGCAGTAGATAAGCCAAAGGGAAGTGCATAGAACTGAAAGTGCCTGGAGCCCGCCCTGAAACATAGGTATTGTCTGCAGGATCCTCTTATTGGGATGTGCAGGTAAGCTTCCTTTAAGTCTAGGGTTGCCAGTCAGGCATCCTTGGCTAGCATAGGAAGAAACTGTCGAAGAGTTAGCATTTTGAATTTTGGAACCACCAGAAAGGTGTTGAGAATAGACAGGTCCAGGATAGGATGCCAGGAGTTGTCTTTTCTGGGTACCAGAAAAAGTCTTTAATAAAAACCTTGTCCCCTTTGTTCTGCTGGGACAGGAAGAATAGCCCTGATACTGAGGAGAGAGAGAACCTGCTGTTGGGCCTCCGCCCATTGATTTGGGGGTAGGTCTGGCCAGCCATTTGGGGTTGGTAGTGTGTGGAAGTGGAATCTGTATCCTTGGGAAACTATGTTCAAAACCCATTTGTCCTGGGTAATGAGTTCCCAGTTTTTTGCATGCAGGGCAAGCTTTCCTCCTAAGGGAGCCGGTAGTTGAGCAGGGCTTGGAAGGATTAAGGTTAGTCATTGTGCCATTTTTCCATAGGGGATGGCTTACTACTCCCTGCTTTGGAAGTGAGAGCCCCCCACTGCTTTGATCTGTGCGTAGCCTGATACTGCACCGTAGGTGGTCTGCTGTTCTTGGGTTTGGACTGAGAAGGCCTGGAAGGGACTGGAAAGGACCAGTTCTTTGAAGGCCAATGTCTACTGAATCTGGGAGGCTGTACTTGTAGGAAATCTTTAACAGTTTGCATAGATTTAGCTTTTTCCTCCATCCTTTTGAGGACTTCTGCTTTGTTGCCAAAAAAGAGGCGGTCTTGGTTTAAGGGGCATCAAGTAATTTAGCTTTAACATAATTTAGCAAGTTTTGTTCCTTAAGCCAAGCATGCCTTCTAAGTACAGACCCAGTGACAGCAGCCCTGCAAGATGCTTCGAAAGTGTCAAAACCACATTACAAAGTATGTTTACCAACTTGTTCTGCAGAATGCATTAAATCTTGCAATTCTTCGTGTTCAGCAGAGTCAGGAATCAACATAATTTTCTGTTTAAGTAGTCCCATAATATGCTGCTGATACTGTAACATATGAAACTGGCAATTTAAAGCCCTAATGGCCAAAGTAGCAGAAGTGTATACCTTCTTACCCCATCTGTCTAAGGCTCTAGAATCGCTATCAGAAGGGGTAGGATTTTTGGCAGCAGTAGCCTTAATGCCGATTGGGCCTTGGGAAATGGTCTCTGGATCCGCAGAAGGATTCTTGAAGTGGAACTTGTGAGAGTCAGGTACTCTGTAATACCTGTCAGGTTTTCTGGGAGCTGGAGGTAAAGTGTCTGGGGTAAGGCTAGATTCCAAGAAAGCATCATCTACAATGTCCAGAACAGGAGGGATAGCTAAAGGCCTGTGCTGAGGCAGGAGTAAGAATTCCCCAAGTCTATTTTTGGACTCAGAGTAATCCTGGCTTTCCCATCGGAAATGCTCCCTAAGAGTGTGCAAGGTTTCACTGAAAGAAAAATCTTCTGGAGGGGAAGCAGAGGGAATGGAATCCTCTGCATCAGATCCTCATAAGTAAATTAGGGCAAATCGTGGTAATCAGAAGGAGCAGAAATATCAGATTCCTGATCAGAAGAAACAGAAAGAAAATCAATTCTAGGTCTCTTAGAGGGGGAAGGCTGGCTTCCCCTAATTAAGATAATAAGGTCTTCAGCCATTCTAAGCATTTGTCTTTGAGGCATACGGGCCTGAGTCTGTGGTTTGGTCATCAGTTTTCTAGGTGTAGTGTGAGTTTTTGGCCTGAGGAATTCGGAACGTCTGGATGGAAATGATGGCGTCAGTTTAATATGAATGTCTATAGGCCTGAATACACCCTCAGAAGCCAGTGCCTGCACAGCAGCTCCGGACCCATCCAAGGTAGAGACATCCGCAGGCTCCATAATTGAAGAAGCATCTCACGGCATTCCGGACTCCGAATGGGTCTCAGTAGAGGCTGGCAAATCTGAAGTAGCAGGTATCAGGGGCTGCGAAAGCACCCGAGTACCGGCGGACTGGCGACTAGTTTAACAGAAATGTCGGCAGTTTTGGAACCTATGCAGTCTCTCTCTATCTTTATCCTTACTATTTTGGAAGATCGGTAGTCGGATGGCATAATGAAGCCATTTCGGAGTACGGAGATAAGTACAAAAGTAATTGGCTGCAAAAAATAGCCCAATGACGAATAGTTCGGGCATTGAACAAGGCACAAAACCGACAGCGAGGGACGTCGTGGTCTGGGCCTAAACAGGGGATGCTGTAAGAATGAAAAGCTCTATGAGGCATTTGCTTTCCATAAGCAAGACAATCGTTAACTTTTACTGACATCGGTTAGAGAAAGAAAAAGGATCCCCAACGGGGTATCTTTTTTGAAGACTTCGGGTCTGAAACTCAAATGAAAATTTCAGGAGACGGCTGATCTGCACTTGCGAACTGCTTCTGCTTCGGGAACCACACTGTGAGAAAGACTGATGTAATGGCGTTGGCTGCAGGTTTTACAGCCCTGACGATCTGACGTCATGGAAGAAGCGACAGCTTAAGACGCAGAAATCCGAAGACTCTGGTACTCAGGCCAGCTGAGGGCTACCTGCAGGTAGATAACCCAAATGTGATGACTGCAACAGTGAAACACGAGCAAAGATTTCCAACAATGCGGCATTAATCTGAAAACAGCAAGCACTCAGCGATCAGATGAGTGGTAGAAGCTGGCGTTCAGGCTGGCAGCAGAGAAGTTCTGAGAAAAGGTACGTGCAGACATCATGTTTATGGCCTACATAGACTGCTTGGCTATGTTGTTTGTACCACTCAGCAGCAAAAGTCTTTTGTAAAGTGGCTGGACATTCAGGTCACCTAGGCGGGGAATCCCCAAAGGTTATTAATACTGCTACAGAGGAATAGAAGGACATAATGTAGGGATTTCAAAGCAGGAATCCCTGCTGGCATTTTCTTGATGTTTATGTTCTTTCGTCTGTCTGAAGAGACCTACAGACCTTGCAATTTTACTCCCATGGAATTGCACCCCGAGAATACTCTGAAAAGTCTGACTGAACAGACTAAACTTGGACTGAAGAGAAGAAAAAAGCCATGGATTGACAGCCATTTGATCCCTCTACCACTACAATTCTTGCCTTACAAACACCACCATGAGAATCTGGTGCTCGGTTCAAGAATTTAAGCACCGCTGGATTTTCTCAGCTTGAAGTTCAGAAAGAAATGCTGGTAAGTTATTACATTTTCTTTTGGCGGGAAGGCCTTTTGTTTAAGTGTATCAGATACCCCAGGAAGACAATTTCTTGAACGGGTTTGAGACATGACTTTTGCAGGTTCGACTGAAATCTCAAATGTGATAGGAGGTTGGAAACCTTTAAGGACGCCAATCATTTGGGAGAATACTCTACAGAAATAAGCCAGTCATTTAAATTAAGGAAAATGTGGATGCACTGCAATCTGCAGTGAGCCACAATTAGGACTTGACACTTTGTGAATACTCAAGTGCAATGGAGAGTCCAAAGGGTAGTGCAGAGTACTGAAAATATGATCCAGACACAGCAAACCTTACTAATTTCCTAAAACTGTAAGCATTAGGTATGTCATGGTAAGCATCTTTCAGATCCAGTGTTACCATAAGACAATGGCCTGGAAGCACTGAATGCAGAGTCAAAACCTTGAATTTTGGAACTTTCACATAAAGCTTGAGAAAACTGGAATATAGCTAGGCTAAAAATTCAAATAAATCAAGAAAACAGCTTTTGGAGAATGTTAACAATGTTAGCCTCCTAGAAACAGCAGTTTTTGCTTGTCTGCAGAATCAGAACTATCAGATTGCCCATACAAGACCAAAACTTTACTGTAACAGTAAGCTGGAAGAAGTTGAGAGAAAACAGCAGTGTTCCCATGATAAAGCAGTTAAGACTGCATAAGCAGCAACTAAGCTGCAAGTAATAAAAATAGTGGGAGAAAATAAGAAGTTATGTACTCACCATAACGTTCCATCTGAGTAGGTGGCTTAATTTGTCTGCAACCTTTGGGTCTTGGATCCGATATCGGATCCGAGCCGGCAACTTATTATACAGCTATGGATCCGAGCTCCTAGCTCCTCCCCTCACCCATAATCCCCTGCCAAGCCCAAATGACCTCAGATCTAGTTTGCCGCTATTAGGTGTGACAGTTGGACATTTTCATACCACATTCATACAGATGAGAAAGCCTGGTAATTTACTGGGTGAAAGCGCTTGGCTTATCTGTGTTTTGCTGTTCTGAATTACGAACTGTGACCTCTTGCTGTTTTTAAAATTAAAAGGAACTTGATTTTATTGCTGGCTATTGGAATATTTTGGTTCAGATCCTGTGTGCCGTGGATTGTGCTTATTCTTGGTTTGGTTCGCTTGTTTAACGTTCTTGGTCGTTGTATTCATGGCAGAAGGAACGAACACTACCAACTTCCTGGAGACACCGATTGCATTAAGGAACGACCCGGAAGAACTTCCGGTAACTCGGGCTGAGTTTTCGCAAGTTTTAAACCTGCTTACTGAGCTATCGAAGCAGGTGAAGGAGCAAAATGATTTATTGCTCCAAAAACAACCTACTAGTTTTGAAAAAGCTACTGGACCATCTAAAGCTTTGGGGTTTACCGTTAACGTCAGCACAAAGGACCCTATGCCAGTTGCACAATCGCAGGACACTTCTCATGCTGGTGGGGCTTTAAACAAAACTGGAGCTGCCCAGAAGGTTGCGGTTAGAAAGGACAATTTATCTAAGGATACTAATAAATGCTTTAATTTTGGAGCCTGGACTGAGCAACAGTTTTACTTTCAACCAGGTACTGTGGACTTGAACTTTGATATTGGCATTGAAAACAGTTTTAATTTATTTAGGGACAAGCTATACTCTTTTAAAAATAATCAGTTGGAAATTGATTATTTAAAGAAATGTATCAGGGTAGGCAGAGTTCCTAAGGGACTCCGCTTGTTTAAATTTCCCAACTGTGTTTGTCCCGGAACTGTATTTTATGGCAAGTTATGTGGTGTATTCAACCATGCTGGGTTGGAAATGTTAAAGCTTATGGTGGAAGAATATGAGAGTAAAACAGAAATTCTTTTAGCTGACTTGAATGATTTAAACCAGAATGTTACCAACAATGAGAATTTTGTGAGTATTAGGAGGAATTATGATAATGTGTTCAACGAGATTGACCAGCATTGTGTAAAAATCCTAAACAGAAAGATTAGGAAGCTTGAAAGGGACCTTAGGGAATACCAGGAGGGTGTAGCATACCCCATTTCTACAACAAAAGGGTTTAGGAACAACAATGATGTTTTTGTAAACCAAGGGGAAAAGGAAACAGAAAATCTTTTTAGCTCAGAAAGAGTTAATAATGAAAACTTAAGGAGTGAAAGAATTGCTGAAAAGGGTAGGAAGCAGTCACATCAGGATTTTCAGCAACCCCACAACAAAGGGGCGGGGGGGGGGGGGTCGAGGCGCCCGAATGCAAGGTGGAATTAAATAACTGGAAGGAGAATTTTATATCTAATACATTGCCACCAGGGGGAACACTGAACACTGACAACCATCAAGGTGTTTGTAATGTAGCACTATTTTCACCCCCTAACTCCCCTAGGGATTTAATTTGTAGGAAGGACAACTTTACCATTTTCAATTTTACTGATTTTCAAATTGAAGATGGGCACTCCTCTGTTTTCAAAGGGTTTCAATTTTGTTCCCCTTACTTTCATTGATCCTATATACACCCTTATTGACTTCAAGCTTTTTATTAGGCAACTGAACCTCAAGTTATTTTTTAAGGGCCAAGAATTTTCCAACCTAGCTCTGAGTAGAACTAACACTTTTAATCCACCCACCAACCCGCACTTGAGAATTTTTGAGGAGATGGTGGAGAAAGAAATTAGAAACCTGGGTACGAGAAAGAAACATGGGCAGCCCCCCAACCTAAGTGAGGATGAACTCAATTTGATTGACTCTCTTAAGAAGGAGGGTTGTCGAGTGATGAAACCTGACAAGGGTGGAGGGGTTGTTTTGATGTACCAAGTTGATTACGACTAACATCCACCAGATGTTACAGGAGTTTGAGCAATATGAGCTTGTGTCTTAACGAAATTGATTTAGCATACTCCAAAATCAATTATTACCTCTATGATCATCTTCTCCAAGGAACCATTAATGAACAGCTTTACAATTATTTCAATGTGGTGAAACCAAAGGTGCCTGTCATGTTTGGGATTCCAAAAACCCACAAAGGGTTGGACCCTCTTGGATTTAGACCTATTGTGGCAGGGGCTGGTGGTATCACAGAACCTTTATCCAAATTCATTGACTACGTTTCTAAAAAAGTACTCCTCCCCATTGCCCACATTTGTAAGGACTCCTGGCACTTTTTAAGGACTGTTCATCGTAGGTGGTTTTCTCCAGAACTGCTGATGGTCACCATTGATATTAAGGACCTTTTCCCAAGTATTCCACACAATGAGGGTTTGGAATGGTTTGGACAGGTGCTCACTGAGTGGAACACTTAGTGGTAAAATTATAAACTTGGTTAAAGAATTAATGGAGACGGTTTTGGAGAACAACTACATATACTTTAACGGGGAGTTCTATAGACAAAGAAGAGGTGTGGCAATGGGGGCCAGCTGTGCAACTATCTATGCAAACTGTGTACTTTATTATTGGGAGCAAAGGTTTGTTTTTAACACAGACTGGGTAGGTATGATTAGGCACTATTCCAGATATTTGAATGACATTTGTATCTTGTGGAATGGGTCTGCACAGGAACTGGAGAGGTTTTTGGATTACATCAATTGCACCACCAGCTTTCTGAAATTTACTCATAGTACTGATCAGGACACTTTACATTATTTGGA
This sequence comes from Protopterus annectens, assembly GCF_019279795.1. Classification (NCBI taxonomy): domain Eukaryota; kingdom Metazoa; phylum Chordata; order Ceratodontiformes; family Protopteridae; genus Protopterus; species Protopterus annectens. The sequence goes on along the minus strand of NC_056732.1, from coordinate 1,896,221,484 downwards.
TGTAACCCTAACAAAGGACTATACCAACAACTGTTTTCAGTCTAGGGTGTACAGGAAACCCACCTTTTCGAATGCCTATCTTCACTTTAACAGTGGTCATCCCTATTACCAGAAAAGGGGAATTGTTAAGGGACAGCTGATTAGGGCCTCCAGGATGTGTAGCACACCAGAATTTTATGAACAAGAAATTAAGGTTTTGTACAGCCTTTTCTTGGAAAAGGCTTACCCGGTCGGATTGACAGAACAACTGATTCTGGAGGTTTCTGGTAAAAGGGAAACTGTTTATCATCCCTTATTAGGCACTGGTGTACAACCTGTGGAAGAACCTTTAAAAAACACGACTGACAAGTTTAAGAACAGTTTTGCATACACCTTTTCTTCTAATTCCCAAGCCTTAGAAAATATTATTACAAAATACTGGCCCATAGTATCCACTAATGTAGACTTAAAACTGTTTATCCCTTTGATGCCCAGCTTTGTTAGGAAGAGAGGCAAGAACTTGAAGGACCTCTTTGAGGGGAGAAAGAACATCTCTCATGAAACAGACAATAGGAAAGTTGGCACCTTAAAATGTGGTAATTGTAATCAATGTCACTATATGTTGGACCAAGATACTATTATTCCCTCAAGAAGGTTTAAGCATAAATTCCATCAGCATTTTAACTGTGCAACCAAAGGGGTGGTATACTTGGGTATTTGTACTTACTGTTCTGGTTTTTATGTTGGAAAAACCGAGAGGCAGCTTAGGAGAAGGGTGTATGAGCACCAATACGACATCACCAGACGTAAGGACACCAATGCCTTTTTTAAACACTCTCAGGTATGTGACAGGATGAACCTCAAATTTATGGTTTTGGAACAGGTAGTTCCTGACCCACGAGGGGGTAACTGGGAGGTTAGGTTGGAGAACCGAGAGTTGTTTTGGCAGTTGAGGTTGGACGCTTGTACCCCCCCTGGGATGAATGAGGCTTTAAACATTAACAGTGTTCTAAAAATGAGAAGAGCACGTTTATAAAATTGATTTATTTGGATAACTTATTGCACAGTTCCTCTTTGTATGGGACAGCTTAGCGGTATCAACCAGAACGCTATGCATTTATTACAACTTTTATCCCTTCCCATCTTATTGCATTTAACATATTTTAACTTTTTAGGATGGGAATGTGATTCTAATGTTACTGCATTGCAGGCACTAATTTTGTTTTATTTTATTATATTTAATTTATGGTACACATTTAACTGAATTTTACAATACACAAGGTATTGTTTAATTTTATTATTATTGATTATAGCAACAAGTATGTTGCACATAAAATAGGTATGTTTTACATGAAAAAGCATCTTTTAGTACCTACCACCTTTTCAATGTAACAATACTAATTATTAGGTTTATTATGTAATTAATGGGTGGAGTTTCAACTTGATTGCTTCTGCTATTTAAAAAGTTTTTTTGTAATGGACAGCTTTGTTTGCCTTGAAAAAGCCTGGTAATTTACTGGGTGAAAGCGCTTGGCTTATCTGTGTTTTGCTGTTCTGAATTACGAACTGTGACCTCTTGCTGTTTTTAAAATTAAAAGGAACTTTATTTTATTGCTGGCTATTGGAATATTTTGGTTCGGATCCTGTGTGCCGTGGATTGTGCTTATTCATACAGATGTACAAAAAAAGATATCATACAAAAAATCCAAAATGACTAAAGAAAAGAGGTGTACCTTCTATGGAAAAAAGTTTGGATTTTGAAAAATATAACATGATTGCAGTATACATCTGTAAAGATAATGTCAGAAAACAAGCTGTTAAACCTTTGAATTCCCCTCCCCAACCCACAGAAAACCACATATCATGTATACATGTTTCTCTGAAAGGAATGTAGGCACTGAATCAACTGTCTATGTGAAGTACGGATTCCATTAAACAAGCACACAAAACTTAAGATGATCCTGGTGGCAGTCTAAAGAACAGTGCTATTACCTCACCCTAGGACACAATCAATGTAGGCTATTTTGACAAGTCCTGTAGGGCAGAATTAACACCAAGTCAACAACCTACCTCCTCAGTGAGGAACTCCACATCAGCTTCATAGCTCTGGTTCTCCAAATTGCAGGACACTTCCACAACTGATGCAGTGCAGGCCCTCATAGCAGAAGTAGGCAGCAAAGCCTCCTCATCTAGCAGAGCATTAAGTAAGCAGCTTTTACCTGCTCCAGTGTCTCCAACAACTGCAATGTAAGTCTTCGGAGAGACTGTCTGCTTTAGCAGCTCAGTAATTTGGTCCCTAATGACAAAGGAAATACCAGAATTACTCTCATTTTCAACACTGAACCAAAATTCTATTACCCTTTTAGCTGCTAAAATAAATTAACACTTTAATGCAAACTGCATTCATAACTAGGTAAAAAAAATATCACTATTTGTTTTAACTAGTTCATTCCAGTCTCTGAGGTCATCAGTGCCAAAGCCAAGTCTGATATTTCTAACAAAGTTCTGCTGCAAACATATTTTTCCTTCAGTCTTCATAGGAACAAATAACAGGCAAGTGATCACAGGACTCACAAGAGGTTTGGTCATATATACACCTTTAAATATAAGATGCATTTAAAAGATTTTACCACCCTTTATGAGTACTTAATAGTGCCCACCTCCCAAATCAGGCAAGGCCTACAGGATAACCCTTGTATAAATGTGTCTATATATCTAATCAAGACTAGCATTAAAAGGCAAACAAATTAGTACTTTGCCTGCTCTGTAGTGTTAACTTATTCCGCAGACTGGGAATATGCTAGGTTAGGAACCTATCCCTCCAGCACCATTGTTTATTTGTTGGTGAAATTTAGGTCTCTAGTGCCATGATTAAAACATGCAGCTGCTTGTAGTGTGAGCATACCTGTGGAATGGAATGAAAGGTGCATGGGAAAAGGCAGTATGTGAGCCTGAAAATCCATCTCTCATACAATAAGGTTAACACGCAGAGCAATACATATCAATGTTTACAGCAAATAATTAATGTGAGAAAAGTATGTTAATATGGTATAAAAGCGTATACAACTGTGAGCCCAAGCACATTGTCAAACTGCCTTAGAGGCCTAAGCACAAAGTGTTATTAATATACTAGTTATAATCAGTGATAAGGAGCTTTCAAAATGTGTTCAATGGTCCTATTTCCAGCTACTTGTCCAACGGAAAACTTCAACCTCCCCCTTCCTTCCCACACCCCACAGGTGTCCCACAAGGTTCTGTCCTTGGCCCTCTTCTCTTCAACATATTCATTAACAACTTTCACCAATCCATCCCAGACTCATATAACATCCAATATGCAGATGACTCAACAATCATCTGCTCAGCAGTCTCCCCCTCCGCGCTCTTAGCAAAAAACCAACTAGCTTTCTCCAAAACAGAAACCTGGATGCAGTCTAACCATCTGGCACTAAATGCAAATAAAACAAAACTAATGTTTTTGTTTCCCCCATCAAAAACTCCACTGACAAATCCACATTCACCATACAGAGCCAAAACACCCTCCCTGAAATTGCTCCCAACACCAAGCTTCTTGGCATTATTGATGAACTAAAATTTGACACCCACACCACTCCACAATCAAGAAAATCTGCCAAAAGTTAGGTCTCATCTACAGGCACAACCGCTTCCTAAGCACCTCTACTCGTCAAACTCTTGCATCCACCTTCCTTCTCCCCTCCCTTATGTATGGTGCTCCTCTTTTCACCAATTTCCATCTTAGCCTTCGGTCCAAACTTGAATCCTGCTACCACAAGATCTCCAAATTTGCAACCAATTCAAAAAACTCATCCCACCACTGCCACTCCCTTCTCACCCTCAGCTGGCTTGAACTACCCCACAACCTCAGTTACCTACAACTCACCATTGCCCACAAGCTCATCTTTAAACCTGCCAACTGCCCAGCTCTCACTGCTTCCTTAAAACCTTACATTCCCAACCACACACTCAGATCCAAAAAACTAAATATCCTTCAGGTCCACAAACCTGCATGACCTCCTTGGCCATCTACTGCTGTCCTTCTCCTTAGCTAAACAGTGGAACTCTCTCTCCCCACACACCTTCGCAACCTACCTAGCCATACAAATTTCAAATCTTTGCTACTCTCTCATCTTTCTTCCAAATGGGAATGCCCCTGCCATGCTCCAACTTAACCCCCCCATTCCACCTTGCATTGACTCATCCAACTACCTCTATTACTTCATCCCACCCAAAACAATCTCTCCCCTATTAAAAACAAATTTTCTCTCTTTGTACTATACTCTCCATTCTAAAATATATTATTACCCTCTTCATGCATAATATTTTCCTAACCTACTAATGGCTAGTAGCTATATATTTTGAAACGTTAAACCTACAATTTGAGTTTATAACAAAAATATTCACTAAGTAAATGTTGAAATTTCTGTATTGAATTATGTCTTTTCATTTTTGTAACATTGTGACAAGATAATTGCAAATATCATGGAGCTTCTTTGTAAATGTTTAATTAGCTGTATGAACTATGTCTTTTTGTAATATGTGAAATGTAACTTGCAATTATTGTGGAGCTTTTCTCCCGGGCCTCCACTGAAAACGGGCTCTTCTTGGCCCAGTG
>NC_056732.1:1895826666-1895846666 GCF_019279795.1 Protopterus annectens | reverse complement strand
CCCTGAATTCAGATGGAGCCGAAGGTTTCGCCCGATGCTGGATAAGGTGTCTGCTCCAGCCGGAGCCGACAAGGCCACAGTAGACAGGGTGTCGGAACCAATCGGTGCCGAACCCACTACTTTGGAAGCAGATAGATCGGGTTCCAGCCGGAGCCGATCTCGCCCGACGAGCCGGAGCCACCGGAGGAGGCTTGGATACTGTAGCCTGAACCTTTGGTGGCTTAGAAGGTTTACCAGACATTGTTTTAGAGGGAGAACCTTCTGGCTTAAGTAAGCCACGGAGGATCAACTTATTCCTCCGTTCCTGCAGGACTCTCTGGCTAAAAGAGTGACACAAAGCACAGGAGTCCTGCAGGTGCAAAGGCCCCAGGCAGTAAACACAAGAAGTGTGACCGTCTGTCAGAGACATTTTCTGACAGCACGAGTCACACTTCTTGAAGCCTGAGACCTTGCCTTCCTTTGACATATTTCTAAGGAAGAAGTCACACACACACCCCAACAACACACACAATTAATCCCCTAACACACAGACACACAGGTAGGGATTAACCAATGGGGTCTAGGCCTAACTTAACTTTTATACAATTACCAAAGGAATTTAAAAGTTTTGAACTGTAAGGAATAGGGTGGGCTGTAAACACACTACACACTATGAAAGTGGAAACAAGGGGAAATAAATCCCTAACTAAGCTTTTTTTGACAAAAAATTACTTACCTCAGCTGGCAAAGGAGACCTCTTTCGCTAAGCGGCAAAAGAGATCTGAGGTAGTTCCGCCTTGCATCATGGGATATAGGGTTGCCTCGAGCTGGTAAAAGGAGTTCTCAAGCTAAAGCAGTGCAGTCGAATGGAGCCGAGGATCGGCTCCGAACCCATCCAGCAAGAATGAAGGAGAGATTGACAACTTATCACAGGCTTAACGAAGAAAAACTATGGCAAGAAGCAAAGCAGAAGAGCTAACTCTCTTAACTAACAGAATAACTACTTAAACACTAATCGGTAACTTATTAAACAGCCAAAAAACAACTATATTAATGAGTAAGAAAAATTTTCCAGCTTAGCCAGAGCCAAAATGGAAGCACCCGATCAGTTTAGCAGCAAATGAGATCTGGGGAGTTTTACTAGGGCATGATGGGATAGGGATACAGCCACGAGCCAGTGGAAGACCTCGAGCTTTTGTATATGGCTGAGTCGGAACCGATGAATGGTTCTGAACCCAACCAGTGAGGAATGAAGGCAAGATAGGACAACATCACATCATCAGTTTGGGACAAGAATGTGATACAAAAGAATTTGAGCAAGAGGGAGTGCACAAATATTTGGGAATTGATGAAGGATCAACAAAACATGAACAAATGTGAATAAAACTCAGTAAGAAATATTTTAGAAGACTAAAATTAATCCTTAAAACAGTGTTGACATCTAGGAACAAAGTTCAAGCTATAAACCAACTTGCTCTTCCTGCCCTAACTTACAATTTTGGAGTGAATGACTCAACCCAAAACCTGTTGAGCAGAACAAACAGGAAAACAAGGGTGCTTCATGCTCAAATGATTTATAAAAATCAGTGCATACCAAGATTATATGCCGCGGTGGTATGGCGGTAGCGTTGTTACCTCACAGCAAGAGGTTCTCCCGTTCGATTCTCGGCGTGGCTTGGGAGTGCCTTCTGTGTGGAGTCTGCATGTCCTTCCCGCGGTTGGGGTAGTGTTCGAAAGACATGCGTGCATAAATGGGCCTGCCTTCGTTAAAGGTTGGGTGTCGAGCTGGCACATCGGCGTTTCGTAAAAAATCTACTGCCAATCATTAGCGGACCGGAGTTCCGCTGTGGCAACCCCTTACCGGGAAAAAGCCGAAAGACAAAACAAACAAACAAGTGCATACCAAGATTATATATTCTCCATTCCAAAGGAGATATGTGCCCTCCTTGAAACTGATTACATGTATTAATCTGCAATCGTGGGACTGCATACATATCTGCTGACCTCACAAGACCCAAACATAGTGAAAGTTTTGAAACACGGGGAGAATAAATCTAAAATGACTTCCCTGCTTAGTCTAGCAGAAGCATATCAGTGTCAAACAGGAATAGAAATTAAACCAGTAGAAGATAAAAATCAGGTAGCAACTGAATGTGCCAACAAACAAAAGAAAGAATATAAGGTGAAAGATCAGATAAGGTAGGAAATGTGAACAATGCAAAAAATATAGTTCAAGTGTAAAAGATTCCTGGAACAACCCTCATGTTGATCAGGATCGAATGCAGGAATGGTTAAGGAGAGGAGAATTCAAACCAAAAGATGAAAGGTCAATATCGGCATCCCAAGACTGCAAGCCAAAGTGTACGCAGTCCACAAGTCCATTGAACATGTAGGAGAAACAGACAAATGTAGGTTTTGTAAAACAGAATTGGAAACAGTTGCACACCTTGTTTATTTTATTTAACATTTGTTAACCAAGAAAGTCTGATTTGGAATGTAGCCAATTTTCAGCGGAGGGCAAGGGAGAAATGCTCTAGACACATGCTTTTGAACATGGGAGGAACCCAGAGGAAACCCACAAGAACGCAGGGCAGACTTGCAGACCCCATACAGAAGGCACTCCAGCAGAGAATCGAACCGGAGAACCTCTTGGTGTGAGATGACAACGCTACCACTGCGCCGTCCACCGTTGTTGCTGGTTTTGACACACTAATGGCAGAATGACTGTATACTGAAAGGCATAACAATCTGGCAAGACTGTTGCACTGGGGATTATGCAAACATTAGAATATTAAAGTAGCTGAAACACATTGGAAACATGAGTCACAAAGCATCACAGAAACTGATGAAGTCTACATGGGATCACCCATGTTCACCAACAGTTCTAAAGGTAGATGCGAGAAAACCAGATATAGTGGTCCAAAAAAGAAGACAAAAAGTAGCACTGATAATTGAAATCGCTACACCCAGTGACTACAATGTACGGAGAGACACAAAGTCATAAAATATCAGGATTTGCAGGCAGAAACAAGAGCAATGTGGTAGAAAGATACCCAGACAGTTCCAATAGCAGTAGAAGTAACAGGTCTTATAAAAAAAAAAAAGAATCTACAGTCTTATTTAGATATGTTTCCGATACATGCAACTCCATACGAACTGCAGGAGGAGTGGGCACATTATGGCTGCTGTAAAGAACACCTCTGTCTGACATTAAAGATTAAAACAATACTAATTTCATGAGCTTTAATCATACTTTGACTTAGGAATGGGGTCCATTCCTGTCATGGTATTAGAAACACAAAAGATTTGGGGAAATTAAAGAAATGAAGATGAGGCTTGAAAAAGATTTCTCTCGCTATTCAAAGACTGAGGATGTTCATGTTCTGAGAGACAGAATCCAGCCTATATATATATATATATATATATATATATATATATATATATATATATAGGGCACAGGACACTATTTTCTAAGCAGGAGAGCTTTATCGTTCAGAAAATGGCCTCTTGGTCTTTAAACATCCCAAAGAAACCAGAGGACAAAGTAAACCCAGTCACACCTTGGACTGTCACATCTGCCCACAGAAGACATGCATGGGATCAAGCATGTAAAGAGGCTGACCAGGTTTTTGGGGTAACTGAGTACTGACATTCAGGGACACACATGACAAATAGCAGCTTGGGAATTTTAGAGGACAGCAACTAGGTCAGATATTGGCATCAGGCCAGGTTTACCAAATGGGAGGAGTTAGCTTAATGGTTAAGGTCTTTTCCTCACACAAGGCACAAGCTTTGATTCTGACCTCTGATTACTGCCTAGTCTTGTAAGTCTGCAGACTATAGGTTCACAGGTAAATACTAGGCTAACAAAATGTGCTTGCACCGACCCACATGTACATGGGCAGCTCCTATCAGAAGGATAACAGCTGCCTAAAATCTTGTGTCTTAGCTGCAGACACTGATGCAGGAAAATCTGGACTACTGAGGCCTGCTGGGACTGAAGGCAAAAAATATACCACCCAGATATGGGGACGGGGTTGGAGAATTGAGCATCCCCACAATCTATCTCCAAAATGGGAGCTGATAGTCAACCATGCCGGAGCCTCTTTTCATCCACCAAAGTAGGGAACACACAAATTCAAACCTTCATTAGCCAAAAACAAGTATCCACCAAGCTGATTGTAGAAGGCCATATCAAGAAAACAGATCATGACCCCACTGTCTTCTCTCCATTTTCAGTTTTTTAATAAGGTTTGGGCATAAAGGTCTGAGGCATTAGGACGATTCCTCCTGCTGGTCCACACACAGCATTTTAAACACGCACCATTTTCTGAATAACAAGGAAGGCCAAAAGCTTTACCCTATGTCTATTGGTGTCAGAGTAGAACTTCTGTCAGCTATGGCACTGATCTGTGTTGTTTACACCCAAGCAGACAGGAGAGAGGGAGACAGTAAGAGTCGTGGTTTGTTAATGACCATATGCGCATGTGCGCACACACACAGAGGCATCAAGTACAAGACATTTTTTCACAGCAATCAGTCAACTAAGAACCAAACTGTGCAAGCTGCTAAAAAAATAAAAAGCTAACAGGCTCTAGTGCTAAGCAGACTCCCTTGCTATACAATACAGCATCATTGTGCATGCCAACACAACACACACCCCCAAAAAAGGTAGGAACTTGCAAGGAGAAAAATATTATAAAAAACTGCATTGGACAAGAGGATAAACCTATTTGTAAACTGCATAATGTTGAAATGTGAATTTCTTTATACAAAACTATCACTGGCCACAATGTGAATGTTTGTAAGTTTACTTATCACATATTACAGTTTTGCAGTAAATTATTGATCTTAAAAACATACCATCAATTTTGACATCATTCACAAACACTCCAGTCAGGCTCATGTCAACAAGCTTATGCGAGTTGTCTTGTGTTGATCGAATAACACGGGCATGATTTCTTGAAATATAGAAGTTGTTTGGGTTTGAAGAATAAATGAAATAATCCGAAATACCCACGTTCCTTCCAATCAGTGTTGTGGGTCTGAAAAAGCTTTGTAAACACAACAAAATAAGTATAACAAACAAACACAATAAAATTATTAACAAATACTATTACTGCTTAATAAGCTCAGCATACAATGAGCTAGCTAACTTATCCACACTACTGAAGGAATATAGTTAGAGCTTATAGATCATATACAGTTCCAAAGGAGAAAAATCCCTTAATGTTAGCGTCATTCATTTTGTTAATCTGGTTTTGTTTGATCAAGTAAGCACACTGATGCACTCAAATTTTCAGGCACCAAAATTACAAATATTAAAATCAGGTGTACTGAGGCACTGAAACTCTTTATACCTAAAGCACAAGCACTACTCCTTGCAGTTGTTCACAAAGGTTAACATAAGATAACTGAATAATTTCCACATTGACTCTCTATATCACATGTATTCTGCTGAGCGGTAGACTGTGTATATACAATGTTACCTTAAACTAAATGTACCTGTGCATCTTCTATATATATATACATATATATATATATATATATATATATATACATATACATATACATATACACACACACGTTTTTGAAACCCATGCAAATACTCAAATAGCCCTCGATACACAAATATTCACTGTATTAGTTGCTCAATGTCTGAAAGGCAGCTGTGGGATTTTTTTTGTTTTGCTATCCCCAAGCATGGCACAATTCTGAATTTCCAGCTCCTACATTCAAATGCATTAAGTCTCTTTAAGGTGCATAAGACATCAATCACCAAGGTAACAGCACACTCATCCCCATGCACTCCCCAGTCTAACTTATATATATCGAGCATAAGTACCATTTAAAGCAGTTTACTTGCCAAACTTGCAGGATACCTATCAATGCAAGCTGGGCAGAGAGGCAACCCTAATGGTGGGCTCCCTATACAAGTACTAAAATCGATTCCTTCAGGGACTGATGCATCAAAAGCAACTCTGATTTTAACAAAAACAGCACATTTCAAAATATGCTGTTCCAACTTTAGCCTTTTTTTTGGCAGGAGGGTTCACCCCTTGCAACCTCTTGATGACTAGGGGTAGATTCCCACGCCACCCTCCTCATTCCAAAACCGAACTACCTCAAAGTGTGTGCGTGTCTGGGGCAACCACAATTTCACTACCTTAGTAGTATTCACACTTCCAATTCAAAAACTTCAAGGACCTCAAAACTTGAACCCGTAAATACAGGAGAATACTGGACAGAAATGTGCACCTTATGTATTACAGACTGACTACTTCCTCTCCAGCCCATGCATTAACCAAAGTATGCATATTTGCCAGTGTATGCTCATGGTTTTAACGACAGGGACTTCCACGATAGCTGCATAATGATCAATAGCTTAATTTCAGCTTGCCCAGTGTGAAAAATAAAACAAAATTAAGAGACAGTGATATTGTTAGCCTGAATAAAATTCAGTTACTGGCTAGTAAGTATACTGTCAGGATGTCAGCAAAGAAGAATTGAGAACTTGAAAGAATATCAACCAGAAAACATTGGCAGGGAAGAGTCCTGCAGCTATTCAGAAAAAAAGAAGTTAGTGTCAGCTTTGGTACAAGAGGTGGCTTCCAGTAATTTAGAAGAAAAAATAAATCAAATTTACTCAGAGGTAATTAAAATAAACAAAACATTGAAAAATTATATCAACTCAAATAAGAAAAGGTTGGGGAAACAGAAGTTAACTATTCAGACAAACTGATAAGACAGCAAAATTGACAGGATGAAATGAAGAAAAGGCTTGCTGAGTATTGGACTTGTCAAGAATAACGGTTTCAAAAATGGTATAGTAAGAAGGCAGAATGCTTACAGAGAAAACTGGATATATTCTCCTGTACCAAGAAACTGGAAGGAACACACTTAATATTGTGAAAATTCAACTAAGCAACTGGACTGATCTTGCACAACAGGATTTGTTAATTGAAATGGCACATAAGTGTATGCTGAAAATGTGGCCATTTGAAAGCAGCCAAGACCTGTATTAGTAAAGATGAACTCAACAGCCAAAAGAATTGGAATTAATTTTGACAAAACTGTGGCAAAAGGGAAAATTATTAAAGTTTGGAGACAGCAACTTGTTTATGGAAAATGATTATTCACTGTACACCATCAGGGAATGTCAAAAGGCAAGTGTGATATTCAAGCTGTCGTATCCAACTGTCTTTAGAATATTTTTTTTCCTGGAGGATCACTCATTTGAGGAAATAAACATGTGGTGCTGTGGTAGCATTGTCACCTCACAAGACGTTGTCCTGTTCGATTCTCAGCTACAGCGTCTTCTGTGTGGAGGCATGCGTGAATGAGCGTGCCTTCATTGAAGGTTGTGCGTCAGGGCTGTAACTCGGCACGTAAAAATCCACCACCAAACATTAGCGGACCGGAGTTCCGCTGTGGCAACCTCTAACTGGGATAAGCCGAAAGAAACAACAAACAGAAGGGGGCTCTATCTTTCATTCTTCTAACCATATATTTCAGAGATGAAACAAAAGGGAAAAAAGTGCCCAAAGACTTGCAGTTTTAATAAATCTCAGAGACACGTTGCCAGGGAAACATTTTACAATGTTCTAAAGGAAAATGATTGAGAGATCGAAAAAAGCACATAAGCTGACTAGAAGAATCAGGCACAAAAGCTGACTAGAAGAATCAGGAGTACATTAGATAGAACCAGAGTCTGGTGTTAGCAGATGGAGATTAACAGGAAGAAGAGCAGCAACACTGAAATTAATGAATAAATGTGAAACTATAAAGCATCGTCACATTTGTAAAATATGGTTTTGCAAGAGAAAAAGGCCAAGAAAGATTGAGCTTTTGTTGACTTTATTAAAACTGTGGGTAGACTGTAAACCATATACCCAACTTTACAGCATTAATGTTTAGGAGGATACTAAAAGGACAAAAAAGTAATTGGAAAGCAAAACAGTTTTTGAGCTCAATTAGTATTTGTATAAAACATTTCTTGATATAAACTGCATGCCGTATACAGTAAAGATATTTTGTGTAATGTGTAGTAAAGGGTATTTTATATGTGGAGGGAGTTTTTCCTGCAACTGTTTTGTGTGTTAAAGATATTAAAGTAAACAAGCAGAAATATAAGCTTTACAGTACAAGAGAAGCCAGGCTGGACAAAACAGAGTTTAATGTTAATATGCTATGATCTTGGCTGCTAGGGTGGGAGTGAAGGGAAAAATGCAGAAGGTCTGTCTTATTTTAATGTCTAGTTTGATGCTCCTGGCTTAAGCTATAAACAACTGTGTTTTTGTAAGCAAGTAGGCTTGAAAATAAAATAATGAAAGCCATGCAAAATGCTAAGTTTCATACATCTGCAAAGATATTTTTTTCCATTAGCAAATGTTCAGTGGGTGTTAAGTCTGCAGCTGAAGGCCATTTTACATTCGGATTCAATTAATGTTTTTCTTTTTTTAAACATCCTTATTAAATTATCACTGAAGAGAGACAAAAATTAAAAGAAAAGAAAAAACATTTGCACAAGTTTCCTTTTAAATACAACATACATCCCATATATTTTAATTGCTACTATCAGACCAAATTGCTGAATTCCTGCCTACCCTTAAACCTCACTCCTCTACTTCCTGAACATTACAACGCATGTATTGTTCCCTCAATGTCTGTTTACCTCACGTAATTTTCTACTTCCTTTTTCTAAAGACCTTCTTCCAGTTTTTATCTACCTCAATTGATGTACATGTTGATTTGCATTTTCCAGTATTTGCTGTCTTGAAAGCCAACAGAACTAAACTTAAGGCTTTACTATGTCTAATTCAGACCTTATATCCCACCCCAAAAAAATAACTTCATTAATTACAGCCATTTGCTCATCAAATATTTCTGATATAGTCTGTAGGGATTTTTAAAGTCTGCCAACTCATTACACTCCCCAAACATATGCTCCCAGCTAGTTACCTCTTTTTTCTCCATTACACCTTCAATATTTGCTACCTACCCAAGGAAAAATTCTCTGAAGTCTGCATGGCGTAACACTTCCAAGCAAAGATCCTAAACCTTCTTGATTTGGCTGCATACTTGGGAGCCATACAGGTTTCTTCTAGTTATTTTTTTTTTTTTGTAAATTGCTTTTCCAGTCTCTTCTGATCTTTTCAAACCTCCTCGGATTGATTCATATAAATTATGCAGTATTTTATATGCCCCACTACATATCCCTTTTTTAACAGCTGCTTCTGTTCTAGATTCAACTAAAACTTCACCAAAGCATGTCTTTCACTTAAATCCCCCATCCCATTCTCTTTGCCTATACTCTGAAATCAAGCCCTGGTAGGGAAGGCGGTTTTTAGACAGCAATCCAAATGTCCTCTTGGCCCCAATCCTCTCTATTACCTTTCCTACTTGAGTTATTTGCTCCCAATATCCCAGTTCCTTTGCCAAGTTTCACAAGTAAATTCCAAGCCCCTCTTACCTATTTCTGTACCCATAACTGCAGTCATCCCTACTGGTAAAATTCTCTTTCCCCATGCTCATACTGGTTTAAGTTCTTAGAATACTTTGTTACTTTATGAATATAATATTGTGTATTGTAATTATTCTCCTTAAGGATCTGCATTCAAAATACCACTCTTTCTATTTCCTGAACTTCCACCTTGTTCACCATTATCCATTTCCACTATGAATTATAACCTTCTGATTGTGCTAGGTATATGACCCTTAACCATTCAAATTGGGTAAAACCGAACCAACTTGTTTTATTAGAACAATCAAATTTATCTCACTTTGCTCTTGCCCTTTCTTCCTCCTAGATAATAAAAGAATTCAAGGAATCTCTTGTCCACAACGTCTCCTCGGGTTGATAAAGTTATGCCTAACCCATACACTAGACTAAAGAAACACTGAATTGCTTTTATCTTCCTATCCATGGTTTTCACGTTCTCAATTTTTGTATTATCTTTTGTTTAGTCTCTTCCCGCATCTTCTTAGCAGCCATAACAGAAACTTTTTAATCCAAACTCCTAAACGCTTCATATTATTATGCCCTGATAAATATTGGTGTTGCTGAACCAATTTATGTGTGGGTACATAATGTATGGCTACAGCCTTTATCTTCATTAATTTTATATCCCGAAAATACCTGAAACAGTCTCAGAATGTTCCACAACACTAAAAAGTCATTTTCTGGAGTCATCAGGTACAAAATAATATCTGCAAATAGGATCATAGGAAGTTAATAGACTAATGGCCCTAGTGACCTTACAAGCCCAGCCAAGTTCTACCCTTATTTCCATGATCAGCACCAATTGCCCCCCTGTCAAAGAGGAACACACGTGGAACCCCTGGGGTGAATTTACAGCTACCCATCCAATCATCCAGACTGCATTTGAAGAGGGCCAATGAGGTGCTCCGTTTGACATGAAGTGGGAGTCTATTCCAGAGGTGTGGTAACTTCCAGGAGACAAATTTGTCTCTCCAGCAGTTTCTATTAATATGACATACCAGGTTAAGATCTTTAGAGCAAGTAACCCATGCACCATTTGACTTGCAGATATGCAGCATTTCCAATAAAGCAGGGTCAAAGATTGCTTTATATGCAAGGCATAGATCGCCTCCGAGTAGTCTGTACGAAACAGAATAACGTGAGTGATTTCAGATCTGCATACGCCAGAGTGAATTTTCATTGTGAGGAACCTTTGTTGTCTCTCCAATTGCTGCAGGTGCTTGGAAAAGTTCATACCAAAAGGGGCGTTTTATTCAATTATTGGCCTGATGAGGGAAGAGTACAGAGAGGTTATAGCTTTTTTTCTGGATGCAATGAGATGAGCAACATAGAATGCCCTTCTTACCACTGTAGCAACACAATGATCAAAGGAAAAGTTGCTGTCAACCTCTGTGCCCAGGTCTCTCACCTCTGAGTGCGTACTTAGGGTGTTTTTACTGGTGCGGTAGTTAGCAGGAACATTACACTTACGAAAGGGATGGTAATACATTCTTTTGCATTGAGTTTAAGGCTATGACTTTGGCACCAATCATTTCTTTGTGTAAGACCCTCTTGTAGAATGTTGAAATTATTTGGAGATTCTATGACCGCTCCCAGTTTGCGGTAATCAGCAAACTGTCAGCCAGACCTTCAGTTTTAGCTTGCACTTCGGAGAAATAGATACCAAACTTTAGAGGTCCCAGGACTGATTCCTTTGGAACACCACTTGTTACAGGGTCTGCTGTTGGAGGTGGATTCCCCTATTTTGACAATATGGGTTCTAGCACTGAGCCAGTTAAACCCTTATATCGTTAGATGGATCGCCAATACCTTGCTGGGTGAGTGTCAATGATGCCCGAGTGGGGGATAGTGTCAAAAACTCCAGGTAGGCTATATGCACAGATTTCCCCTCATCCAGAGCCTTGGTGACAGTCTCAAAAAAGTCCATCAGGTTTAACATGCACGATCTTCCTTTGACAAATCCAAACTGAGTAGGGTCAAGTTTCTGGTGATTACCTGTATCTCTGTTAAGGTCCATGATGATTTTCTCCATGGTCTTGCAGATAAGGGTCTATATTAGATCACCGAATGCTTAAAAAAGCGAACGGTGATTAATAGACCCCTATGTAAGCAAAAGCTTACAATGTCGAAGTGTCAGAACAGCGATTTTTTTTTCAAAAGGAAAAAAAAAAAGAAGTTATGTCTTACCATAACATTCCATCTGTATTGATCCTCATTCAGTCATTACGCATGGGTATCGGTTCCGACCTCGGAACCGAGCCAGCCATTTTCCAAGCTCGCGTCAGCTACAAACTCTTGAGCTAATCTCATACCCAAAATCCCCCTCTCCCTGTTACCTCAGATTGAGTTTACAAGTCAAAGGAAGGTAGAGGCTACCTCTGGTCAAATTACCTAAGAGAACCGGATGGTGAGATCCACTAGAAGCCGCAGGAGGGGGAAGGAGGGAGGGTCGTAATGACTGAACGAGGATCAACAATACAGATGGAACGTTATGGTAACACAACTTCTTTACCCGATATTGTTAATTCTCATTCATTCCTTAAACTTGGGACAGAGTCCCCACCTACCTCTATTCCTGGGAGGCTCTCATGGAAGGACATTCCTGAGCAACACAGAACCAAAAGATGCTCTTCCCCTGGAGGCCAAATCCAATTTGTAATGATTGATGAAGGTATGAGGCATAGCCCAAGTTGCAGCTGCACAGATGTCATGTAAAGAAGCTCTGGCATGGAAGGCAGCAGAAGTTGCCACCGACCTTGTTGAATGAGCTTTCATGGCAGTAGGCAACGGGATATTACGTTGTGTATAAATGAAGGTCACACAGTCCTTCAACCATCTAGCTAATGTGACCTTAGCAACAGCAGATCCTAATCTAGGTCCAGAATAGGCCAAAAATAACTGGTCAGATTTACAAAAGGACCTAGTCCTGGTCAAGTAAAAAACGGATTTGCCTGTGGATATCTAGGGTATGTAGGCAATTCTCTCCTTGGTTTGAATGATTGGGAAAGAAAACTAGAAATTCAATGGTTTGATTAGACATTTCAGAGATCACTTAGAAATGAAGGATTAGTTCTCAAAAACACTATCTCTATGAAAAATCACGTATGGACTCTTGATACATAAAGCTTGAAGCTCAGAGATACATCTGGCAAAAGTAATGGCGACCAAAAACAAGGTTTTCCATGACAAATGCTTGAAGACGCAAGAAGCTGGTTCGAAGGGTGGCATTGTCAGAGCTTGTAGAAGTAATGATAGATCCCATGGTTGAATAGGTTCTCTAAAAGAACCTATTCAGATGATTCACACCTTTTATGAAGGTCTTGCACAATTTGTGAGACATAAGAGAGGAATCTTGGACACCCTCATGGAAATTAGAAATTGCAGCCAAATGAACTCTAATGGTAGAGGCCGATTGGAAAAGGTCAGCCAGACAGTCTAGTATTATAGACACTGGTGCTGAGAAGGAATACATTTGTTTATCTTTCAGCCAACAGGTAAATCTTTTCCACTTCCTTAGATAAGTAATTCTAGTGGAAGACTTATGAGATGCAATGAAAATGTCATGTACTGGTAAAGAAATATCATTCTGCCTGGCAAGAGAATTGGAGGAGCTTCAGGCTGTTCAAGATGGGATGAATCAGGTTCTGTGGATGTGAGATCAACTCCGAGGTGGGATGGAGAATCCATGGTTGATCTAGTAGGCGAGGCCAAAGGAAGGGGAACCAAATCTGACGAGGCCAATATGGTGCTATGAAGATCACCTTGCTCTTCAACCGACGGGCTTTCTTCAGAAACTGGGGAATGAGGGGAAAAGGTGGGAATGCATAAAGACCCGAGGGCCAATCGTGGACTAGAGCATTCCTGGGTGACTGTCCCGGAGGGGGAATCAGGACGAAGTAGTTGCTGCATTTGTAGTTGGTCAGGGATGCAAAGAGGTCACAGCAAGGATGGCCCCAGCGGTGGAAGATCTCCACCGCTATCAAGAGATTCAGGGACCACTCGTGAGGTTGTAGAATGCACCTGCTGAGTCTGTCTGCTATCACGTTGGAACTCCCGGGAATGTGCGTTGCTAGAAGAAAACTGTTGGTAGCCATCGCCCATTGCCATATCCTGATGGCCTCTCGACAAAGGGGATAAGATTTGGTTCCACCTTGCTTGTTGATGTACCAGACCACCGGCATGTTGTCCGAATCGCAATCATCCCAGACGGCAGCAGGGGATGGAATGCTTGCAACGCCAGAAGCACCGCCCTCATCTCTAGAAGATTTATATGCAGATGGGCCTCCAGTTCGGACCAAGTGCCTCGGACTGTCTGCCCCTGACATAGCCACCCCACCCCATCAGGGAGACGTCCATGGTCACTGTGGCCTTGGGTTGCTGGGTGGAGAAGGGGCGAGACCATTGTGACAGATTGTGTGTCATCCACCAATCCTGTTTGCACCTGTGGGTTACTCTAATCTTGGCTGAAAGAGGATACTGAAAATGATACCATCGGGTGAGCAGTAGCCATTGTTGATGCCTCATATGAAACCTGACCAGGGGGACAATGGTGATGGAGGCTGCCATGGAACCCAACAGCTGTAGAACAGAGTGAGCTGTGGATTTCTCCCTTGAAAGGATTGGAATCAGTTGTTGCTTTATCCTTAAAATTCTGTGCTCTGGAATGGCAGCTCTGCAGTTCTTTGTATCCAAGATAACCCCTATAAATTCTGTTGACTGGATTGGATTTTTTCCAGTTTATGGTTATGCCTAGCCTTTGTGCAGCGAGGAGAGAGTATGCCAGGGCTTCTTCCAGTAGATGTCTGGTGGGGGCTGAAATGAGCCAGTCGTCTAGGTATGGAAACACCTGGAATCCTTGAAGTTGCAAGTGAGCTGTGACGACTGCCATGCACTTTGTGAACAATCTGGGGGCTGTAGAGAGTCCGAAGGGCAGTACTCTGAACTGGTAGTGACTGGCTCCCGCAGGGAAACGCAGAAATTTTCTTGAAGGCCTGTCCACGAAAGTGCAGAAATCTTCTTGATGGCCCGTCCACGTTTATGTGGTAGTACGCATCTTGAAGATCTATCGAGCACATCCAATCGTCTTTTTCCAAAAGCAGGAGGATAGACTGTATTGTGACCATCCAGTATTTTTGTACTCACAAACTTGTTTAATACACTGAGATCCAAAATTGGTCTCCAGTCCCCGGTTTTCTTTGGCACCAAAAATAATCTTTAGTAGAATCCGGATCCTATCTGGTCTGGAAGGACTATATGGATGACTCTCTTAGCAGCTTTTCTATTTCTAGTGCTGCTTCTTCCCTTTGACTGGGTGGAACGTCGGGAAGGTTTTTTGAAGGGACAGGACAAATATCAAAAGGGATAGGACTTCCATTTTCTTTAAAACCTCTTCTCCCTTATTAGCAAACAGAGTATCATGCTGTAAGGGGGCATTCAACAACTTAGCTTTAACATGATCAGGCAGATTTTGCTCCTTGAGCCAGGCATGCCTTCTAATCACAGATCCAGTAACTGCGGCCCTGCAAGAGGCCTCCAAGGAATCAAAACCACATTGCAAAGTATGCTTTCCAACCTGTTCTGCTGAATGCAATAATTCCTGTAATTCTTTATTTTCCACACAATCAGAAATAATCATTTTCTGTTTCAGTAAGCCCATAACATGCTGTTCATATTTAAGCATATAAAACTGGCAGTTTAAGGCCCTAATTGCAAAGGTTGCAGACGTATAAACCTTCTTTCCCCATCTATCCAGTGCCCTGGAATCCTCTATCAGAGGGAGTAGGATTTTTGGCTGTAGAGGCCTTTACACCTTTGGGACCCTGTGAAATAGTCTCAGGATCAGTAGCAGGATTTTTGAATAGAAATTTCTGGGAGTCAGGAACCCTGTAACATCTGTCTGGCTTACTAGGAGCCACAAGTAGAGAATCAGGAGCCATGCTTGATTCCAAAAACACATCAATGTCTAACACAGGAGGTATTGCCAAAAGTCTATGCTGAGGAAGAAGGAAATCCCTAAGCCTCTTTCTTGATTCTGAGAAGTCCTGACTCACGCACTGAAAATGTTCCCTTAAAGTATGCAAAGTTTCTCCAAAAGAGTAATCCTCAGGAGGAGATGCAGATGGGATGGATTCTTCTGCATCAGAATCCTCATAGGGTGGAATACAAAATTCCTGATCAGAAGAGGAATCTGAAGAAATGGAAACCTAATCTGAAGATTCATAATCAGTGCCTTGCCTAGGCCTCTTAAGCAGGGGGGAGAAAGGGGAGGGTTGGGAACCCCTGATCAAGGTAATTAAGTCCTCAGCCATTTTGATCATCTGTTTTTTAGGCATTTGGGCCTGAGCACGTGGCTCATGCGTCGTTTTTTTTAGACAGGTTTTGATCTTGTTTTAGAGGCTGGCGTCTGTTTAATATAAAAATGCTGAGGCCTGAAAACACCCTCAGAAGCCGCTGCCTGCTCAGCTCCGGACCCATCCAAGGGAGAGACATCCACTGGCTCAATACTCTGAGAATCTCGCGGCATACCAGACTCCGAATGGGTCTCGGTAGAGGCCTGCGACTCAAAAGTAGTGGGTATCAGGGGCTGCGAAAGCACCTCACTGAACACCGGCGACTGGCTTAGAAGCTTTGTCGGTTTTGGACCTCGACAGTCTGTCTCTTTCTTTGTGCTTTTTGTGAACTCCGGTAGTCTGATTGCTAACCGACGACATTTCAGGATAATTAAATCTTGAGCCAAAATATTTAGAAGCAAAAATATACAGACGCTTAATAGTGCATTGGTTTAAATCTAGCACAAAACCGACAGCAAGGTACGTTATGATCTGGGCCTAGGCAAGGAATACAGTACAAATGAAAATATTTATGAGGTAACTGCATTACTTGTGGGAAGCAAATATTAACTTTTACTGACATCGGTAAGGAGCAAGAAAAAGTTTTCCCAGCAGGGTACTTAGCTTTAGTTTGAAGACTTTGGTTCTGAAACTCGAATGCGAAAATTTCAGGAGTCGGCCGACCGGCACTTGCGAACTGCTTCTGCTTCGGGCACCGCGCGGCAAGAAAGACTGAATAAAATGGCATCGCTGCATGTTTTATACCCCTGACAACCTGACGTCATGGAAGAGGAGACAGCAACCGACGCAGGACCCAAGACTTTATTATTCAGGCCAACTCAGGGCAACCTGCCAGCAGATTACCCAAATGTAATGACTGCAATAGTGAAACACGAAGAACATCCTCTGGTTATAATCCTTTGTACCCAAGAATCTGTGGTGATGGCCAGCCAGGCAGAAGGGTACAAGGAGAAACGACCCCTAACCACCACCAGAGGAAAGTAGTTGGGCCGCTCTTCAGGAGCGCTGGTAGGATTGACCAGGGAAAAAGTCCCTGGAACCCTGGTTACACGGACCCCCTCTGCCCCGAAAGGAGCATCTTCCCTGTGAGTTTCCCCCTCTGCCTCTAGGGGAGAACTCTGCCTATGTGTCATGGAAAGGACCCTAAGATTTCTTGAACCATATCTTCCCACTCTTTTGGTTTTGGGAGAAAGCACGTTGAGGGGGAGAATAACAGACACCTACGGCGGAAAGGGTCTTACCGTCCTGTTCACATCTGGCCAGTGTGTTTTTAAGTTTGGGTCCAAACAACGAAGAGGTCTCAATGGGAGCGTTAAGGAAGCCTTAAAGGGTTCCGCAAAATTGCACAAGCGCATCCAGGCGTGTCGTCTCAAGACCGCAGCTGAACCCGCCGCTCTAGTTGCTCCTTCTGATGCGTGAGATATCAGTCGCATAGAGAAGTTAGATACTGACTCAATGGTGGCCAGCTGAGAGGCCACTGTCACGGACTTGACACTGCACCAGCCAAGGTTTCAGACAGCTCGGAAATCAGATCCCTTTGAAGCCTGGTAAAGTGTGCCATATAATTCAGGGACCTGATCGTAAAGGTCGCTGATGCGAAGGTGCGCTTCCCCTATCCTGTCCAGGGCCCGGGACACTGTTAGGCGGATGGACAGTCTGGCTTTCTTCTTCTGCCAGATCCTTTTTTGTTGCGGCCGCCACCACCAGAGCATCCGTAGGAAGACCATTTGACCAATGGGGATCCGTAGCAGGAGGGAACAAAATCTTATCTGGCCGCCGGGGAATAGCCTTGACGGTGTCAGGAGCCTTCCACGCACGCTGCACGATGAGCCGGACAAGTTCATCGGCAGGTGGAGTAACCCAGGTAGGGGGCCGGGTGCGAAAAGCCTGCAGGAACACAGACTCCTCAGAGGTCAGATTAGAGGGCCGCCAGTCACCTCTCTGTTTAAGAATTTTGAGGATATCACCAAAGGATTCCTCAGAGGGCGACTGTGGGGATCCTTCCCCCTCAAAGTCTTCACTATATCTGCACCGAGGGGCTCCTCTGTTCAGACTATTACTACTACTGTGTCAGCACAGACTGCTCAGTCGGCGCAGACTTTGACCACGTCATCTCAGACATCTTACTCTGAACCGATGCCTCAGTTGTTGGCTCCACTTTTATCGGTTCCGGCTTTGGTACTGACAACCACTTCGGCACTGATCCTTCTGTCACTGCAAACTGTGACCATGGTACTGATGGGGACCAGCTGGGGACGAAGGCAAAGACTTGGCCTTAGTAGGAACACCCAAAATTTTCTTATGGGCTCTAGGAGGGTTAAGGCCTCTAACCCAGAAATAGCGCCTGAAAAGGGAGATTTAAGAAGTCCCTTCAGCAACAACTTGCTTTTCCCTTTCTAACAAGGTTCTGTTAGAAAACTTTTCACAGATAATACAGGGCGGGTCAACAGATACATGGGATGCCCCCAAACAATAAACACACAGAGTGTGCACCAGATGTAGGTAATTTGTGCCACAATCAGAACACCTTTTAAAACTCTGACTACCTTTCTTATCTGCCATGACAGAAAAAAGGGATAGTAGAAAGGGTACCAGCAATGGTACAAAAGAATACCCGAAGGTATGAAAAAGGGAAGATTACCAACGATGGTAGGGGAGAAATACCTCACGGTAAAAAGTGTAGAGAAAAGAGAAGAAAAACTCAAGAAAATATGAGAGGCGATCTCTGCCTAACATACATAGCTTTGTCAAACCCAGAGCTGGACATGCTCCACTTAAAGAAATCTCAATCCCTCCAAGCTACACGCTCTAGGGACCTAAACCTTGTCACCACAATAAAGAGAACATGCTGGAGGGATAGATTCCTGTCCCAGAGACTTCCCATACTCTGGAACAGACTACCTATCTATGTCAAACAGAGCTCCTCATTAGCACTCAAAGAAAAATCTTGATGACTGGATGGGTAATAGGAAATTCACCCCGGGGATCACTTCTGTGGTTCTGCTTGACAGGGGCACAGGAAAATAATTTTCTTGGGTGGCGAAAGCCAGGGTACCTTTTTGGCTAGGTTTGTATAGGCCCTAGGGCCAATAGCCTAGCACCTACCTATGAACTTATATGGTCGCTAGATGTGATAGGGTAAGAGACAATGAAATAGAAACTTTTCTGACAGAAAAAGTTACATAAAATGACTATTCTGACAACAAATAACTATACTTGGCTCAAGAGAAGCAGCCTGACATGACCGAATGGCAACGCAGCAAACTAAATCTGAGGTAACAGGGACAGGGGGATTATGGGTAAGTTTAGCTTGAGAGTTTATAGCGGACACTAGCTTGGAAAATGGCCGGCTCGGTTCAGAAGTCGGAACAGACACCCATGTGCAAGGAAAGAACGAGGATTAACTATATCAGATTCACTGTTCCAACAAAAAAAAGAAATAAAAAAAAAAGTTCAAACAATACATTAATGGGGGGGCTTTGCCCCCCACCCCCATCCCCCTACTTAAATATGCCAACTCCGAGAATGCACTATAGTGCCGAAAATGGCAAAGTACCAAAGCGGCCAAGTGAATTATTTCCCAGGGAAAGAATTCGCTTAACAGCCGCTTCGATATTTTGCGTTTTCAGCCTTTTATGTTAGACCAAGATGCATTCGAATGAATGCGTCTTCAGTCTTGTAATATAAACAGTACAGTTTTGTACCTACCATAAATGTAGATGTTCGAGTGTATTCACTGTTGCAGTCATTACACTTGGGTTATCCTGCTGGCAGGCTACCCGCAGTCGCAGTCGGCCAGAGTTCCAAAGTCTAGGTCCGGCGTCGGTTGCTGTCACCTCTTCCCTGACGTCAGTGCGCCAGGGGTATAAAAGATGCAACCGACGCCATTTTCTTCAGTTTTTCTTGCCCCAGATGTCAGGTGCCCCCAGGTAGGAAGGCTGAAAAAATAAAAATATGCCAAAAAGCATGCATGTACTAATTATAAACATTTCCTTCATCTACAAGCAAATAGGTTGTATAGAGTTGACAAGTACAGAAAAGTCCCAGCAATGAAAAGGGGGATGGTGGGTGGGTAACCTGGACTGCAACAGTGAATACACTAACATCTACATTTATGACAAGTTTTTCAGGAAAAGTCCAACAGGGGGGAATGGGGGTTAGGAGGAAAA